>NC_062968.1:21320282-21363456 GCF_023119035.1 Salvia hispanica | reverse complement strand
AGTGTGTCGGATATTGCTATATATATATATATATAATAATGTTTCTATAAATATAACATAAATATAATATATCCCTATATGTATGGGTAGGTAGGGAGGTGATCAATTGCTACCTAATTAGCAATCCAAAATTAAGACCAATTTTTAACCATTAGATTAGAAGATCTTGTGGTTGATATAATGTCAAGTGTAATATATTTTAAATTTAAATAATTATTAATTAAATTAAAAGGGTATTAATGTCATATCATATATGTAGTAATTATAACTAACTACTTTCTCTCTCCTCAAAATCATCTCAAATCTTTAAATTTACGTAACTCTTTCAATTTAAATTATTTTTTAGCAAAAAATATATCAAATTAAAGATAATTTAATAAGGATTCCAATGAGATCTCAATTGCATATGTTCCGACGATGTTCAGGTGATGTAATTTGATAAATTATATTTCAATTTTCGTACATGTTGATATGCTGTTTTTATCAACAAATGCAACAAAAAATCTCAATATTTGTAGGAAAAATCTCAATATTATGCATGTCCAATCTCAATAAAAATGTGTTGATATTTTCTTGTCCTTGTGTTGATATTCTAATGTCATATTGTTGATATTTGTAATACACAATGTTGATATAAAAAAACAACCACGAAAATTATCATATGATAACATAATGACGATACTACCCTTTTGTTGATATTTTGTCCACTATTTATTGAGATTTGTGAGCTTTAATCTCATCCACTCATTTTAAAATCCAAGGGTGGAGATTTAGTCTTGATTTTAGATTAGGGTGCTATAAGCATTAGAATAGGACCATGGGTAGATATATATATAATTATATATTTAATAATCAAGTGTATATCGGTATACCACGGCATACCGAATCTTTGGTATGCCGGTATACCGTCGTACCGAAAATTCGATATACCACGGTATACCGCGATATAGGAAATCTAATATCGTTACCATACTGAATCTTTCGGTATGGTATCACACCGTACCGAAAACTACGGTAAACCGAAAAATCGGTATTTTTTCGGTACGGTAAGTCCGATATTCCGATATGTCGGCATAATTCCCCACCCCTAATTTAGCTATCTTTTTTTCTCTATTTATTCCATCTAACACTCCTAAGATTCCGTGTCATTAAAGATTATCTTAAGTAGGACGAAAGGATTACCTTTTTCTAATACTACGTTCAAGTGCAAGATCTTTGTGTACTTAGAGAAATACTCCATCAGTCTCATTGAATACGTTATTTGGGAATGATTAGATTCATGGATGATACAGAAAGAGAGAAGGAAAAAAAGATTTCATAACTAAATATGGCAAACGAAAAAAATGAGCATATTTTTGTAAGAGGGAAGAAAAATAAATACTCCCTCCGTCTCATAAGAATATGTTGTAACAACCCAAACTTTCATACCTGATTATTATTATTATTATTATTATTATTATTATTATTATTATTATTATTATTATTATTATTATTATTATTATTATCCTAAAGATAAAAAAAAGTGATCATTGCAGTATTCGAAACCTGCTCTTTACTTTTATAATAATCGATCTTAGAATTATAAATAATAATTGTTTCATTCTCAAACGAACACTTCAAGTACAACTAAAAAAAAAGTAACACCAAATAAAAGTTTAAAATATCCGGCACATCCTTTTTGAGGTGCGAAAAAGTTCTATTATACAAATAATTGAATCCTAATATATTAGGATAAGAGAGAGACGTGCAAGTCCGGGCAGCTCTTTCAACGGTTGTGCTCGTAATCCAAGAAAAGTCCGATACGTCAAGGTAAAATCGCCACGATCTTCAAATAGATTCTATTACCTACATAGGGAAGAAAATTGGAGGAATTATGATAAACTACAAATGGGGAGTGATTAATTGCTAACTCATCATTTAATTTGCTAACTACAACTAATTTAAGGCCATAGGATTTTAGAAAACGTGTGGTCTACAATTTGCCACGTGTAATTTTCGTTTTTATTAATAAAATAAAAAAAGATTAAAAAAAACTCCAAATTAGGGTTTTGGATGAAAATGTCAATATAGTGTTTCGAAAATATCAACACAATGCTTTGAGAATGTCAACACAATGCTTTAAGAATGTTAACACATTGCTTATATTGACATTCTACATGTATTATATTAACATATTTTATATAATATGTTGACATTTCTGCTGTACGAAAAAATTAAAAAATTTTGAATTTTTTTTCAAATTTTGACTTCGGAACATATCCATGTAGGATATCGTTGAAATCCTTATGAAATTATCTTTAATTTGGTATAGTATGTTATACGAATTTAAAGTTTTGGGATTTCTTTTAAAAATTAGTTATAACTAAAAATGTAGTTAATTGACATTAACACTCGTATTAATATTTTTTGGAATTAATCCTATGGCCTTATTGACGTTTTTCGTTGATCGTATTGACATTTAGGGATTGATGATCTAAGTCCTTAATTTAAATATCTAATGGTTATTATTTAGTTGTAGTTAGCAATTAAATTATGAGTTAGCAATATAACACTCCCCAACTACAAATTATATCAACTCCGTCAATAGAGATTTAGTAAGATGCTCAAATATTCACCAACGGATGAGATTCATTCCCAAAGTCCAATTTTTTGGAGAATTTCAACCAAGTGGGCAATAAATGTCAATGTAGATAGATGAAACCCTAAACCCAAATTATTGTAAATTTCTAAACTATTAATGTTTTCAAATTTTGTAATCATTCAAGAATATGGTGCTAATATAATTAAATATTAATTATATTTTAATAAATAAAATTATTTAATTTAATAAAATAATACGATGTAATTTTGTTGACGTCCTGATAATATCCTGTGAATAAGTAGCTAAATCATTCAATCCTAAAATCATGCTTGATATGCAAAATCCATATTTGGCAATTTTAAAACTATACCCTTGTCGGGCTAAAAATGGAAGTCCATCTGCTGATGGTCAAATAATATATCATACTACAATGATTTCGTTAACTAGACTTTTAAGTTTTAACAATAATTGAAACTATATTTTTTTTTGCAATCCCACTGGTTATAGAACACGTGGTGAATAAAAAGTCTACTCCAATTAAATATGATTGGACATCAAGTTGAAAAACTTAATAGGTTCAAAGCAAAACCTTTATTAGTATAAAATGTTAGTAGAATTAATTGGATTGGATTAATCTAAATTGTACGTGCAAATTATTTGTATTTGTCCAGATTTAATGTACTCTTTTCGTCCTAAATTGTACGTGCAAATTATTTGTATTTGTCCAGATTTAATGTACTTTTTTCATCCTATTTAAGATGACTATTTTATTATTTTTTTTTACATTAAGATAACCAATTTTTAAATTAGTGTTAACACCTGTGCTATACACAGGACAAAACTTTTTTAAATGAAGATATATTAACTTAAAATAAAGAATATAGAGTAAATAAGTATAAAAATGTGTTCATTGATAAGAATTAATTAAAATAAGTATTTATAATATTATAAACAACAACAAAAGAATATTTGTACAATTGTACTTCTCTCACTCACTCTCAATGAAACATTTCATATTTTAGCAAATGATTGTATACTATTTTAATACTCCCTCCGTTCCACTTAAAATGCAACATTTGGGAATCGACACGAGATTTTAATGAAGAGAGGAAAGTAAGAGAGATGAAAAAGTAGAGATAGGGTTGTTTCCATTTTAGGAAATGTTTCATTTTTAATGGGACAACCTAAAAAGAAAAACGTTTCATTTTTAATGGGACATAGGGAGTATTTGATGTGAGTATAATGTAAAATAAATAGAATAAGACATACAAATAAAGAAAAAGGTACTATTACTATTTACAAAAGAATAAAAAAAAAAGCAAACTATTTGAAGGAATAAATAGTTCACCAGTTTCAATTAACAAAATCAACTCAATTATAACTATGTGTACTTCTAGTCATTCAAATATAAATATATTTATAAGTAATTTCAACATATTTAATTAAACTAATATATTATATACTCTCTCTGTCCCATTAGAAATGCAATGTTTTCATTTTTGGGTTGTCCCATTAAAAATGAAACGTTTCCTAAAATGGAAACATCACTCTCTCTACTTTTCACTCTCTCTTACTTTACTCTTTCTTCATTAACTCACAAAACAACACTGCATAAAATCTCGTGCCAAAAACCAAATGTTTCATATTTATAGCAGTTTAACAGTCAAAAGCACAGTACTCAAAGGAGACTCTCACTATCTTATTATCCATGAAGTTAAATTGAATAATTAAAAAAATATCAATTTTAATAGTATCTAGTATCATACATAAATACATAAATAAATCTTTAAAACCCTAAATAAAGCCCACAACATAAATTTGTAAATCCCCAAATCCTAAAGTGACGCCCAATTTAGAACTTTTTTCAAAATATAATAAATTTTTTCAAACTATAGAATCCAACAAATTAAAGGTCCAAATTATATACTCCTACGTAAACTAATAAGTAGTACTACTACTACTACTCCAGTAAATATTTTCAAATGACATAATCCAATAAATTAAAGGCCCAAGTAATACACACACACAACATACATAAACTAATATAGTAATACTCCCTACAAACCCTACGTGACAAAAAGCCGCCTCACTCTCTCTCAATCGGCGGAATTAGCCTTTCCACGCCACCATGCCCACCAGCCGCCGCCTGCCGCTCTCTCTTCTTCTCTCTCAACTCGGAGCCGCCACGTCCATGCCCGTCTCGCCGCTTCTTCCGCCGTGGCCCGCTGCTCCACCGCCGTGCCTCACAGTTCACTCGGCAGCTTTACGCTGTCTGCTTCACGCTGCCGGATCGGACCGTCACCGCCCAACAACCTCAGCCTGCTACCCTCGTCATCCATCGGTGGAGGCTTGTAGCTGTCGCCGACTGCTATCAAAAAATCAGATAATTAAGTCCACTAAAATGCAGATTCAATTAATTGTGTGGGTACATATAACCGTTTGATCTTATTTGAGAAGCCATTGTTGCTCAATAGGAGCTGCTTTTTTTTTGTCCAATCGTTGTCGTTACTCAAAATGACCAAAAGGATAAATAAAATCGCTTTACATTTTCCCTCCAAAAAGGGCAAAAATGTCTTTTCACCAAACTATCACTTTAGATTATGATAGATTTGGAAATAACCTCCTCTCTCCATTAAAATATTCAACTATTTTTTTCCACTCTATTTTATTCTACCTAATAACACTTTCTAAAATCTCGTGTCACATAAGAATATGGTCATCTTGGGTGGACGGAGGGAGTAATAACTCCATATTCTCCAATTTTAAAATGTCATGGCCGTAATTTTTATTTCGCGTTCACAATATCTGTAATCGCATCGGCCCCATTTTAAGCTCAGTTTCAAACAAAACAAAAAATATCAACAAATTAAAATAAGTTACTAAAAATTACCATTTGATTAAAATTTGAACGATGAATGCCCAAATTAGACAATTCCATTTTTTGTCGTTAAGTCATGGACCCACCGAATTAATCAGTGGAGTATATTATCGAGAATATTCAACATTTTCGATTTAGAGTGTAGTTATAGTGATTAGATTTCTTGAAATCTATTTTTTTTTGGCTTAAACCAACACACAGAAAATATCTGAAATATTCCCCGTGTCTTCTAAAAATACTCTCTCTTTTTCATAATAAAAGTCTTATTTTGTTATTTTGGTCCGCTACACAATAAAATCTTATTTAACTTTTATAGTAAATGATAAGTAGGTTATACATTCCACCAATTTATTTCACTCACATTATATTCCTATAAGAGTGACTCAAAATCCACTAACCTATTCAATTCACTTTTCTTCAACATTTTTCAAAATTCGTGTCAGTAATTAAATAGGACTCTCATTATGGAACGGAGTGAGTAATAACTTTTGAAATGACACGAGTTTTAATATAAAATTAATAAAGTAAGAGAAATAGAAAAAAAATGTTAGTGTGTCGGAAGTAGTATTTCTAATAATCCATCCGTCTGCCATTAAATGTCTCATATTTCCTTTTTCGTCCGTCCACCAATAGATGTCCTATTTCACTTTTTACTAGGAGTATATTTGATAAGTGGACCATACATTCCACTATCTCATTTTCATCACATTTTATTATAAAATCAATATATAAAAGTAGGTCTCCCTCGCCGGAGGTAGGATGACAATTGCGCCGTTGATACTATCATAGAAGCCGCGCATCAAAGCTTGTACCTGTAGCTGGCTCCAATCAGTATTCTGCCTATCGATATGAAGTCCAAAATCTCTGAAACTACCACCAATGTCTTTGTCTTCGAAAGAGCTTCGTGTGGGTATCTTGCACGCCTCAATCGGAGTCCGGTGGAGGGAGTTATGGCCGTTTTACGAAAGCCGCGCATTGCAAACAAGTTCCACGCGGCCGGGTGAATTTCTAGGGGGATAATTCACGCGGCCGTGTGTCATTTTCGGACCCCATTCTGCCCCATTGGGCCACCTAAGCTTTAAATAGTATTTTTCCTCATTTTTCATAGTTAGACTTTGATGAAATTAGATGCTTGAGAGCTTTGTTTCCTCTTGGAGAGGGTTTCTATCCAATTCCTAGATTTAGGTTGCTTGAATCCATCAATTGCTAGTTCAAGCATGAGATTTCCATCAATTGCTAGTTCAAGCATGAATCAAGTAGAGGTATGCTTTGAGGTTTGTGGTTCCCTTGAAGATCTAGCCATGGATGCATGTTAGTTATGTTGTAAGTGTCTTAGCTTGCTTCATCAATGACTATGTATCCCAATTTCCACCCTATCCAATGTTATTTCCTTCTTTGTTCATCTTAGTTTCCTTATTTTTTGTTGGGTTGCTCTTATTGATAAAATAGAAAATCAATTCTAAAATAAATACCTAGATCAAACATCACAATTGGGTAAATCCTTGGGAAATGGATCATAAAATACATGGATCCTTATCAGCCGTGGACAGTATTTCTCGATCAATCGCTATGAGCGTGCCACCACAATGTGCCTTCCTCGTCGGAGAGGATCGTCCGTTGAGTAAAATTTTTACCGGGTTGAATTCGGCACTGGGTCACATAATCGGTTCCATCCGACCATGGATATCTCGGCATTTTTACTCCCTGCCTACATATAATCAATTACCATCCATATATAATTTAACTAATGCTTTTTACCGTATTTATGAACATTATGAAATACATTTACTAGTGGATGGTTATATTTTGGTCAGCACGATTGACAATATCGACTACGACCAAATCACCCCTTCTCACATATATGGTCGGCCCTGGCGACTGTCCGTTTTTCGTAAGCAAAAGAAAGTATTACTTCAAATCACCCCTTCTCGCATATATAATTTCACTAATGCTCTTTACCAAATTTATGAACATTATGAGATATATTTACCAGTGGATGGTTATATTTTGATCGGTTGTGACAAGATCTCCCCTCCGGGCATATATGGTTGGCCTCGAGAATTGTCCGTTTACAGTAAGCAATGACTTTTTGGTGCATAGCATTGTATGATTAGCATTTACCACCTGAAACAAATTCATATTTAGACCAACTTTTTTCTAATGTAATAAGAAAAAAAAAATACAACCATTATATTAATATACTTACTTCAAATCTTAAGCTTCGAATTGAAGCATTAATTTGTAGTATTATGCACCCGAGCACAACACCTAAGAAACGCATAATGAAAACTTTCATGCCTAAAAATTTCTTTTGAGCTTTTAGTAAGTTTATGTTGGATCCATAATTTTATATAAAGAAAGAAGAAAGAAAATATTAGGCCAAAAATTAGAATACATTGTGGGAAAATCAATCTTAGAAGTGAATACATTTTATAAGATTTGATAGAAATGCCATAGATGGGTCTTTAAATGATTACACACTGTAGTACTAAGAGAGTTAATTTGTGTTAAAATTGTTGGAACTGAAATATTACTATTCAAGTTTTGTGGCGACACAGAAATTCAATGGTTTGGCCCGCCCGGGGATAATATGGTTAAACAATTTCATACCCTTGTCGGGTTATAAATGACCGTCCAGTAGCTGGTGGCCAAATTACATTATATCACAATCATTTCGTTAGTTTGAAAGGACTTTCACAATAATTAAAAGATACTCCCTTTGTCCCACATAATTTAGGACACTTTGACCCGGCACGAGTTTCAAAAAATCTAATAGAAAGTGAGTAGGAATGAGTTAGTGGAATATGAGGTCTACTACAAAAAATGATAAAACTGAAGTGTGTCATATTATGTGGGACGGTCCAAAATAGAATACTGGGTCAAATTATGTGGGACGGATGGAGTATTTATTATTCCCCATGTAATTGTTACAATATTTTTTTTTAAACTGCCATGTCAACAATTTTCTTTTCGTTTTAAGCTCAGTTTCTGACAAAACAAAATATTTCTATTTGAATAAAATTTGAACGATGAATCCCCTAAAATAAGCCTAAAATGGGAAAATGGTGAATACTCTTGTTGGAATGAGATCGCATAATATCGGGAGAATATTGTGTGATTAATACCAGAGTATATTATGCATAAATTAGAATAGAGCAATTATTGTAAATCTAGGTTCACCATATATGTAGAATACCTAGTCTATAAATTTGAAGCCTCTGTATCATACGAATTATTAAATTAGAAATAAAACTTCTCCCACCGATTTGTAACATGGCCTCAGAGCAGGAACGATCTTGGCTCAGAAAATTCTCATCATAGCCAAATATACCATTTCTCGACCTTTTTCATCAACCCAAAATCAGAACCGACACCCCAAAAAAGTCAGATATAAAAGATAACAAACCAGAACAGATAATCAGTTTGAAGAAAGCAGAAAACATCAAACAGGGAAACCAGAACATTAAAATTCTGACCGAGTCGAATCAGGAGTACGATTCAATTCAGAGGGACATCTTGAAGGAAAAACCGACCCCATCAGTAGAGGCAGCCTACGGATGGGTGAAGACGGAGGCGGCTCGACTTCGAATCATGCCACCGACATCGCCCTCACCCACTGGAGAAACCAACGGCAGCAATGCTGACTCGTCATTTGGGGGTGAAATCGGACACGGATTCGCGGCAACCGGATAGGGGCCCGCCACCCAGAACCAGCGACCACCATACCGCGGCGCTCCACCGCGCCTCTCCGCCACCAGCCGATCAGGAAACCAACGGAAATCAAGGACAGGGGTGGCATAGGCGAAACTCGCCGTGGGAGTGAACACCGATGGAACACCATCGCGAATTGACGGAGGAAATCATGGGGAATCAGGTGGACCAGGGACGGGGGTCCGTTAGGAGGACCAACCCGTCGGCGGCAATGTGAGAGGCGTCGGGAATTTCCCGGAGAGGATAGGAAATCTCGATGGAACGGCGCAAGGAGGTAGCGGGTTTGGGTTAATCCCAGACCCTAGCTTTCCTAATTTTAATACCCTTTATTTACAGTCAGCACCCCATAAGAACTTGAAATTTCAAAAAATACCCCATGCTGTTAATATTCGCCCCCCTGACTGTTCAGAAATTGCAATTGAACCCCAGACAGGTCGAAAATATCATATTTGTCCCAATTATGTGTCTAAATGTCGATTTGAACCCCTACGAGAAACTTCCGCTGCATTTCATGTTTATAATGTTATTGATGAACACTCGAAAGGTTGGATATTTGATTGTGGGGCTGACTCCAGAAAAAAATGATTTTATTACTTTTGATAATGGCACGAAGTCATATATTAGAACTGCAAGTGGGGAATTGATTACTGTTGAAGGATCTGGCGTAATTGAAATTTCACCTACACTCCGACTCAAGAATTGTTTATATGTTCCTACTTTGTCTCAGAGATTGATGTCCATTAGTCATGTGACTAAGGAATTGAATTGCACGCTTCTAATGCATCCCAACTTTTGTATTTTACAGGATATTCAGACGAAGAGGATTCTTGGGCGTGGCACTAAGAAGCGAGGACTCTATTACGTGGACGAGATAGCTCAACATGGCAGTGCAATGCTGGCTCACGGATCCACGAAACAGGAAACTTGGCTCTGGCACCGAAGACTAGGACACCCTTCTCCTGGGTACTTTAAATTGCTTTATCCGAACCTTCCAATTTCTTCTGATTTTTCATGTGAAACTTGTGTTTTGGCCAAGAGACATAGACAATCTTTTAAGCCTACAAATACTCGTGTGAAATCCATGTTTTCTTTTGTACACTCAAACGTTTGGGGTCCCGCACTAGTGGTGGGCGGGAATGGTTTTCGATACTTTGTGACTTTTATTGATGACTGCACTAGAATGACGTGGGTTTATTTTTTGAAAAACAAATCTGATGTGTTTGATAGATTTACCTCGTTCTTTAAATTGATTGAAACACAATTTCATACCACTATTAAAACCCTTAGGTCAGATAATGAGAGGGAATTTGAGAACAGTGCTATGACCCAATTTTGCAAAGAAAAGGGAGTGATCCACCAAACCTCGTGTGCCTATACACCAGAACAAAATGGGGTTGCCGAACGAAAAAATAGGACAATCCTAGAAATGACCCAAGCTATAATGATTGAGTCCAAAGTCCCAAATTTTTTTTGGCCAGAAGCAGTTGCTACATCCATTTACCTCATCAATCGCCTTCATACGAAAATCCTCAACATGAAACCCCCCCTTCATTCTCTATCCAAACAAGCCAAAATACCCGAACACTTGAACCTTCAACCCAAAGTCTTTGGCTGTTCCGTCTATACTCATATCCCGAAACACGAGAGAACCAAACTATCACCGTGTGCAACCAAATGTGTCTTTGTGGGGTATGGAGTGAACCAAAAAGGTTACAGATGCTATGACCCTTCCACCCGAAAAATCACCACCACCATGAACTGCAACTTCCTTGAAACTGAATTCTTTTATTACACTCACCTTAGTAGTCAGGGGGAGAGTGGTCCAAATAATTATGATGACTATCTAAGTTGGGTTGTGCCATTGCCAAGCTCCCCGATTGAGGATTCAACAGAACCAGTGGTGGTCACTGCCGCCGAGCAAGTCTCACCACAAGAACCGACTCATCCGCCCCCAACTCCTCTTCCGATGATATCCGAGGTAATACCTGAACCGAATGTTATGAAAAATACAGTTATCACTGACCCAGTTGATACAGAAGAGAATAACACTGTGGATGGAACCACCGGGAGATACGTGCTTCCTTTCCGAAGTACAAGGGGGATCCCGCCGAAAAGATATTCCCCTGAAAAGATATGGAAGAAAAGCCGCTATGGGGTGGCAAACTTTGTGCAAGGAAATCTAACTAAGATGGCTCGTGTATTTGAGGCTGCACTGTACGAAGAAGAGGAAATCCTACAAACAGCCGAGGAAACAATGAAGCATAAGAAGTGGAGGGAAGCAATGCTTATTGAAATGAAAGCCCTGATGAAGAATAATACATGGATCAAAAGCAAGTTTTCTGAAGGAGCTAGAACTGTCGGATGTAGATGGGTGTTCACGATAAAGAGAAGACCAGATGGAACGATAGAAAGGTACAAGGCACGACTCGTGGCGAAAGGGTACACCCAGACATATGGTGTGGATTATGCTGAAACATTCTCCCCGGTTGCTAAGATTAATACTGTACGTGTGCTATTCTCGATTGTTGCTAATAAGGATTGGCCGCTCCACCAGTTCGATGTCACAAATGCATTTCTGCACGGAGAGTTACCTAAGCCTGTCTTTATGGAACCACCGCCAGGTTTCACAGGAGATTTCGGAGATAAAGAAGTGTGTCAACTCAAGAAGACACTATATAGGTTGAAGCAGTCACCACGAGCATGGTTTGGGAGATTTACAGAAGTGATGAAGAAGTACGAGTATGAACAAAGTAATTCAGATCATACTTTTTTCATCAAGAAGAGAGGAGGAAAGATTACATGTTTGATTATATATGTGGATGACATGATCATTACTGAGAATGATGAGGAGGAGATAGTTGAACTAAGGAAGAACTTATTCCATGAGTTTGAGATGAAGGATCTTGGTCTCCTTAAGTACTTCTTAGGGATAGAGGTGCTAAGGTCGAAAAAGGGAATCTTCATAAATCAGAGAAAGTATATACTCGACTTGTTGGCCGAGATAGGGATGATTGATTGTAAACCAGCAGATACTCCTATGGTACAAAATCATGAATTGCAGATGAAGGAAGGCGCGAAGTTGACCGATAGGGGGAGATATCAGAGGCTAGTTGGTAAGCTTATCTACCTATCCCATACACGACCTGACATTGTATATTCAGTTGGAGTGGTAAGTCAGTTTATGCATTCACTGGCAAGAGGAGCATTGGGAAGCCGTGTTAAGAATTGTCAAGTACTTGAAGGGAACAACCGAACATGGGCTTATGTTCGAGAAACATGGTCACCTAGAGATACATGGTTTTACTGATGCAGATTGGGCAGGAAACCCGAATGACCGAAGGTCCACAGCCGGATACTTTACCTTTGTAGGAGGTAATCTTGTGACATGGAGAAGTAAAAAACAGAAGGTAGTAGCTCTTTCTAGTGCAGAGGCAGAGTTCAGGGGAATAAAGAGTGGACTAACAGAAGTGTTGTGGCTACGAAGACTTATGACAGAGTTGGATCTCCAGTCCACCCTTCCTTGTAGATTATTTTGTGACAACAAGGCGACTATCAGTATCTCTGAAAATCCAGTACAACATGACAGAACAAAGCATGTGGAAGTAGACAGACACTTCATAAAGGAGAATCTTGAAGCAAAGGTGGTGGAAATGCCTTATGTCAAGTCCGAAGATCAACTGGCTGATATCTTGACGAAGGCAGTAAATTCAAAGACATTTCAAGAAGTACTGGACAAGCTAAGTATTGGGAACCCCATCACTTAGCTTGGGGGGGAGTGTTGGAATGAGATCGTATAATATCGGGAGAATATTGTGTGATTAATACCAGAGTATATTATGCATAAATTAGAATAGAACAATTATTGTAAATCTAGGTTTACCATATATGTAGAATACCTAGTCTATAAATTTGAAGCCTCTGTATCATACGAATTATTCAATTAGAAAGAAAACTTCTCCCACCGATTTGTAACAACTCTAAGACGATGAATATATGTTATTATCTTCGACGTTTTTAGAGCAACGGGGAGAGACAGAGAAGGCGAAGAAGGCTTGCGTGATATTGTTAAGGAAGAGGATAGAGGAAATTCGCAGTAGTAGTAAATGAAATTTACTACTTTTTGACAATAAAAGTATATTGTGTATGTGTATATAATTTATGTGTATGTCAATTAAATTCGAATTTAACGTATATAATTTGACACGCGTGACAAATTGATACGTCATACGAATTTGACAATTCTATTTTTTAGCTTAAATCATGGACCCACCCAATTAATTAGTGGAGTATATTGTCGAGAATTCGATTTGGAGTGTAAATATAGTGATTAGGTTTCTTGAATTCTATTTTTTTGGCTTAAGCCCACATGAAGAAAATATCTGAAATAGAAAAAACAAGAAGGTTCCTGTCAAACTTATTTTTATGCAATGAATATAACATCTCCTATTCCATGATCTCCCTTATTTTTTTTTATGACACGTCCTATGAATTTTATTTGGTTGAGAGTGTTTCGATAAAGCAATTTGACAATGCTGAATATGCAGCCTTAGCTTTTCTTTAATGCAATCCACAATTCAACTTAATTTTTTTTGAATGATTAAAGGCCAATTTTGGTTCAAAATATATTACTAAAATATGAATTTAGTCCAAAATATTCATTTTTAAAAATAGGTTATTAACAAATGAAAATGCCGTCAAAGTAGTCTTATTTTACGGTTCCGTCAAAAAACTAACGGTCAACGCTAATTGCATAATGGCGTGACCGTTATTTTTTTTACGGAACTGGCAAAAAAGGACCACTCCGACAAGGATTTCATTTGTTATGGACCTGTTTTTCAAAAACTGAATGTTTTGGACCAAATTCGTATTTTAGTCATATGTTTAGCACCAAGAAATGGAATACGCTAATTCGTATTTTCAAAAACGATACTTACTCTTTTTTAATATGGAGTAATACATTAAGTTCGAGATCTTTGTATTGTTAGAGAAACAAGAAATGGAAGATAGATAACAGTATCGTGGAGAAAGAACTCGTTGTGAATATTGAACAACTCCATTTGAATGCTATTTAAAGTCTCATTTGACTCATTACGAGGTTTAAGAAAATGTTTGACCTTTATAAAGGAAAATAAGTTAGTGGAATGTAGACCTCACTTTTCTATATTGGTTTTATAATAAAATGTGAATGTAATAATTTATTGAGTGGTGGGACCCACCTACCAAAAATGAAAAAAAAAAAAGCAAATGAGATTTCAAATTGGGGATATCCCGAAATACCAAAATGAGGCAATTTTCTCACAGACGGATGAGGTACTTGAAATAAAGGGGAGAATGCCGAAAAAACTAGTACTGCGCTCCTGTCTGGCATTAGGAGTCCCAGTCGAGTTAAGGATGAGTTTAAAGAAATATTCAATTTGTTCTATTAAAAATGAAACGTTTTTCTTTTTTGGCTACCCCCCTGAAAATGACACATTTTCTATTAAGGAAACAAAGTGAGTATGTACTTTATTCTCTCCAATTATCTCACAAAACAACATACAAAAAATCTCATGCCGAAAAGAATAATCCATGTTTTATTTATTGAGATTGATGGAGCGTATTAATAAGTGAGTGGAAAAAGATAGTGGAATCTAAGACCCATTTTATATATTATTAGGTCTATAAAATGTGTGAGTTAGTGGAATGTGAGGCTTGCATACCATTTACCGTAAAATGAACCTGGGCTTCTAATTGTGGATAGACTAAAATGACAAAATGTGACTCCTAATAGCAGATGAGGGGAACACTAAATTTGGTCAATTTCTAATCAATACCGCAACTATGAAAAATAACTGATTGTATCATAACTTATGAATTTTTTTTTCAATTGCAAAAAATTTCAACATGCTACTGGCTCAATTTATTGGTGTGGTGTATACATATGTAAAAAGGTAAAGACGTGATTAATTAAGTCTAAGTGTACATTAAATAATGTCGACTAAGTAGCGGAATGTTTGTCTACATAGTATTTTTAGGCTTCCACATCATACAATACATAATTTTCCACAATTCTGATATTAATAGACAAATGTTATTGTCTTATTTTTATAAATTGTGTAATTTACTAGAAATTAACTAAATTGATGATTTTCCTATCAATATATCCTGAAATCTTAATGACATGGTAGTTTTTTTCCAAATAACTTCGTTTTGTTGTCACATCTTATTTACATTTTCTATATTATTTGGATTTGGACTATTGTGAAATACTTGCACAAAATTGAAACTTATAATTTTACTATTACAATTTTAAAAGTTAACGTATAAGTTTGATTTAAATGGCAAATCTTTAAAAAGAATACATGGGGCTGACTATTTAAGTACCTAGGGACCTATTTATAGTGGATAAGGGAATTATTTGAATGAGTTGAGCCCATTTTCTGGCCCAAAATGTTATCTCTAGCCCAATTCTGGATAGTCCGTTTTCGCTTTCCGATCCACGTACTCTAATTAATTTACACATATATAAAGCCACAGTTTTGGTGGGCCAATTTTTTCCACCCAATTTGATAAAATATGGTGTGAAACATATATTAACTTCTCAATTACATATTGTAGAGTATTATAGTCAATCTTTTGTAATAATATATTACCATCACTTGAGTATTCATTGGATAATAAGCTATATCAAGTCAGCTTTGTTGGAAGGAGGTGGTATGATATCTCGAGCCTCGTGATCTTATGTGGAAGTGAGAGGAAATTTTTTAGTTGATATACTCCCTCTATCCCATTTCAAATGCAACGTTTTCCTTTTTGGGTTGTTCTACTAAAAATGTAACGTTTCTTAAAATGGAAATAATACTCTCTCTATTTTTCTCTCTCTCTTACTTTACTCTCTCTTCATTAACTCACAAAACAACACTTGCATAAAATTCTGTGCCGAAAACCAAATATTTCATATTTATTGGGACGAAGGGAGTATATCATAAGAGATGTAGTCACATCAATACTGAGTTGACATATTCCATAACGATCATATCAATTTTTAAATCTATCAAATCAAATTCCAATGAAGAGGATAAATATATAGTACGTACTCCATAATATTTTTAAGGGGAATCTTTTTAAGTGGAATACTTCATATGTTTAAGTGGAATCTTTTTTCGAAAATTTTCTCTCTAATTAAATTATTATGGAAAATAAAACTATGACAGCCATAAAATCTCTA
The DNA here is from genome assembly GCF_023119035.1 of Salvia hispanica. NCBI lineage: Eukaryota > Viridiplantae > Streptophyta > Magnoliopsida > Lamiales > Lamiaceae > Salvia > Salvia hispanica. The sequence continues at coordinate 21,347,079 of NC_062968.1, read as the reverse complement.
ACTTTTAATTATCGAATTTAAGTTTTAAAATTTCTACGTCAAATTAAAATTCTATACATTTTCAATTTTCGAGCCTATAAAAAATGCATAATTAATTATACATTAATAAGATTAATTTATTATGTGCAATTTAAATCTGTAACACAATGATTTAATAACGAAAGCTATATCTATATCTATATACTTAATATACCGGAGCAGATCTCCCACATCACTTTTCCTGCTCCATTCTTAATCCACCTCTCACAACTTAATAAAATAATCCCACCATCACTTAACCATTAATTACATGTTATAAGATTATTTTATTAAATTGTGAGAGGTGGATTACGACTGAAACAGGAAAAGTGGTGTAGGAGATACGCTCCCTTAATATACTGATAAAGCTAATTTCATGCATTGGTTATTGGTTAAATTCTATAATTTTCCGGGTCTAACACAAATTTTAAGTCAGGTGTGTAGAGGAAATTGCCAGATCCAGGAAGGAGTAAATCGCCTAGAGAATGAAGCTGGCAGAGAAAGTGAACGAAATAGAGAAGAAGTTACCAGACGAAGGAGCAGCCGAGAAAAGGGCAGAATGGGGATTACAAGGAAGACTCTAGAAGCTCCATCCCTTATAAATAAGAGCATGCGGCACACGAGAAAGCATCCATCATCTCTTAGCTCTTAGCTCAGCTTTTCTCACTCTCTACACACACACACTTGGGGGAAATCAGTTCGGGGGGTTTACGGTTAAAAATTTTATTGGAGTTGTGCAACACCGTCTCCACGGGAGGCGAAAGATACAATTTGTTTCTGTTTTAAGTTTACGTTCCCGAATTTCCCGAGTCTTCGCTGTTCGAAGCTCGGCCGTAATTTGTTAAATTTCTGTTGGATATTGTACTATTTTGCTATGGAATTTACTGCTATGGTTTGTTTCATGTTATCGCTACTTTGGATGTTTTCGCGGTTGATTTGAGTTTGGAGTTGAATTGTGTGGAGATCGTGGTAGATTGTTTGAATCTGGTTAAATTTGTGTGATCGGAGATCAAGATTGTTGTGGTTTGTCGAGGGAAGCTTGGATCCGGAGTGGATGAAGCGTCCAGTGTTTGGATTTGTTCATATCTGCATGGTTTTGATGTTTAAATTCTATTTTCTTATTTACCTCATCTAGGGATAGTAGATCTGCTTAAGTTTCAGTAGTTAATCATAGTCATCGGTTTAATCTAGCTTGCTCTGTTCCGTTTTGTGTTTTGCTCTATATTTCCTCTGCATTTCATGATCAAGGTTTTTGACATAATAGATCAAGCTGAAGAGTGATTGAAGATATGATGCACTATAACTTTGAGGCATATTTCCTTAATAAGCTGAAATCGATTTGGAAGAAGTAAGGAAGATAGAAAATGTCTTAGCTGACCTAGTTGTGAAGCCCCATAACATAAGTGAGTTATAAGCCTTAACATCGAGTGCTAACATGTAAAAAGGGCTGCCACCTGATGCTTAGGGAGAAGAATTTAGGAAGGAAAAAATAGTGGGAGAAGATAAAAAAAATATATTTGGAGGTATAGGAAGATAATAAAAAAAAAATTGTTTTGGAGGTATAAGCTGGACGAAATCTAGGGAGAAAAAAAAAGAGAGAGAATAAGGAAGGAGGTAGAAGGAGAAATTCTCATAGCCCAAGGCATCACTGGCAGGAAATAACTTAGAAAGATTGATCCTAACATCTGTGGTGAGGAATAAGTGATCGAGTGAATCTAACAACTAATGAAGCTATGGGCTATCTGGATGAACTGACAAGCCGACTAGGTAGACGAAGGGAAGGGGAGGATCTGGAGAGTGTAAACTATTGGATTGACCTTAAACTTGTGGGGACGACTGCTTAAAAGTCTGAGCTAATTCATGCCTATGCGTTTTGTTTTCTTAAGTGTTTGTTTTCTTTTTTTCTTTCTTTTTATGTCAATAGCATGTCTAGGTCTAGGTGTCCAGTGTCTTTAGGGGTCGGTCATGAAATAACCATGCATTGAAATTCGCCTTATTTCTTTTTCTTATCTTTATACTTGAGGACAAGTATGGTTTAAGTGTGAACAGTTTGATAAGGCTAATTTCATGCATTGGTTATGGGGTTAAATTCTATAATTTTCCGGGTCTAACACAAATTTTGAGCCAGGTGTGTAGAGGAAATTTCCAGATCTAGGAAGAAGGAGAAAATTTTCTGGAGAAGGAAGCTGGCAGAGAAAGTGAGCGAAATAGAGAAGAAGTTACCAGACGAAGGAGCAGCCGAGAAAATTGCATAATGGGGATTACAAGGAAGACTCTAGAAGCTTCATCCCTTATAAATAAGAGCATGCGGCACACGAGAAAGCATCCATCATCTCTTAGCTCTTAGATCAGCTTTTCTCACTCTCTACACACACAAACTTGGGGGAAATCAGTTCGGGGGGTTTACGGTTAAAAATTTCATCGGATTTGTGCAACACCGTCTCCACGGGAGGCGAAGATACAATCTGTTTCTGTTTTAAGTTTACGTTCCCAAATTTCCCGAGTCTTCGCTATTCGAATCTCAGCCGCATTTTGTTAAATTTCCTGTTGGATATTGCACTATATTGCTATGGAATTTACTGCTATGGTTTTGTTTCATGTTATCGCCGTATTTTCTGTTTACTTTGGATGTTTTCGCGATTGATCTGAGTTTGGAGTTGAATTGTGTGGAGATCGTGGTGGATTGTTTGAATCTAGTTAAATTTGTGTGATCGGAGATCGAGATTGCTGTGGTTTGTCGAGGGAAGCTTGGATCCGAAGTGGATGAAGCGTCCAGTGTTTGGATCTGTTCATATCTGCATGGTTTTGATGTTTAAATTCTGTTTTCTTATTTACCTCGTCTAGGGATAGTAGATCTACTTAAGTTTTAGTAGTTAATCGTAGTAATCGGTTTAATCTAGCTTGCTCTGTTCCGTTTTGTGTTTTGCTCTGTATTTCCTCTGCATTTCATGATCAAGGTTTTTGAGAAGATGAAGTCACTGTTAGTTAAGCCTTTAGTTAGTTAATTTGCAACTTTTCATTCGTACTCTGCTATTTTGGGAAATGGTCCCCACGATTCAATTTTCCTCTGTCTATGTTAGTTTTAGGTAGCCGTTTACTAGGTCTGGTAATTGTTTTCACTGGAGAGTGATCTTGAGTCTTGTTTATCATCATGCATGTTTCTGTCATTCTTGCCTAGATCTAGCTGTTAGAATAGAGCATTTTTTTCCCGAGTCTAGGAATCTAATCTCAACCCCAAAAATGCGTGGCAGCAGCCAAAAACAGTTTCCAAATCTTCTCGCATGTTTACTTACGCATCCATCTATGTGGGATTCGATCCCTACTTCCTTATACTAATTCTTTTTAGAACAGTGGGTTGAGGGTTTTGAAAAGCAGCAAGTGATTGTGTGCCCAACGACAGGTGATTTCGAGGGTTCTCTGAGTTTCTAGACCCTGTGATCTAGTGGCAATTGTTGAAATAGCATTTTTTATCTTTTCAAAGGCTAAATAGAAACTTGGTTGTGTAATGGATGGAGTGTCCTTTATTTCCTTCCTTTATATTGAATCTTCCAAACTATTCAAAAACATTAATATATTGTGTTGTTGTGGAGCTCCCATATAAGTTTCAAAACTCTACAAATACTATATTTCTGCGGCTGCTTTGTTCGGGCTATCGTGACTGCACCTGCTGTGCCGCGTCGCACAAACTGCCCAGCCTGTAGGCATGGGCTGCCGACGCAGCCGGCCCAGCGTGCTACGTTGCCCGCTAATTCCGTCGCTAGCAGCTGCTTCGCCGTGATCGCAGTTTTCCTCAACGCAGCCATGACGAATTCACGTATCCATTCAAAACAATTGAATTTACGTGTGTATCCAAAAAAAATTTGAGTCAAAGTAATCATTACCACATAATTATTATGTTTTGATTACTAATATTAGGAATTAGATTCCAAAAGTCACGTCTAGAACGCAAATAATTCATGCTTAGAAAATATAAATCCTAAACATGATTTCTACGGTTTAGGGTTACCGATTTTGATTCTCCAAAGAATCGTCGATTGCTCGCGCCTTCTCCACGTGATGATCTTCAATACTAGACCACGGATCTTCTCTCTGGTTCCCGAACTGTATCTCGATATCAGGGTGGGCTGATCTTATCAAAATACTAGGACTTGAATAAAGAAGACAGAAGAAATCCTTTTGGGAAAAGGAGTAGAAATCGAAATCTCCTTCAGCTGGGGGGGCCGAAAATTTTGAAAATTTCAAGTATGAAAATTGTGATTATTCTGTCTCCTTTATTCTCCTATTTATATTAAGTTCCTTTTGGGCCCAGACAGGGATCTATGGAAGGTTTTGGATATGGGCTCCCCCAATTAGCTTTTTACTAATTAAATTGAACCCACAATTTAATACAAGCTTATATTGGAATATTACGAGCAGCCACTACAGAAGTAATATTGAACTCTCCCCATCCAAATCCGAAATTACAAGTAATCCGGGTTTCCGTTATTTATTATTTATTTCCCGCGCTTAAGATATAAATGTCCATTAATTAATTAATGTCTGCTATGGACTTAATTAATTAATATCTTATTAATTCCAAGAGTGGACTTAGCAAGAAACACTTATTTATTATTCATAGAGTAATAAAACTCCAACTGGCCAGTTTTCCGAATAATAAAACCTTGTTCGAGCTCCTCTTGAGGACATTATCAAACGAGACTCACCTCGTGCACGTTTCAACATAATAGCAATCCTAGCACCGCTAGATATTAATCACCACTACCCAATATATCAGGATTATTGGGTTGCGAAAAACCCGCACCATTTGATAAGTCAAAGTAGTGCATAATCAATACCGTATGCTCAATGCTAACATATGTAGATTAAGAAATAACATTTTATCAAGACCTAGTCTTTCAGTAGATAGCATAAAGACACGTCTTGCTGTTAGATCCGTTCAGTGCTATACCACACCAATGTCAAATTATTTCAGTAAGGCTTAGAAATATGCGGACTGACATTGCAACCTTTCACGATAGGTAGCCAAAGCCTATCTAGGTTGTGAAATTCTTCTTTTTCTTTTGCAAAGCATTGCATAGATCTGACCGTGTTACCTTAAAGTGGACGACGCCCACAACCGGTCTACTAAGCAAAAGACTTAGACTTTGTTTACTTCTTATGCATTTAAATGTTTGTAAAACATCTTATAAATGCACAAGCAAACACAATGTAATAATAATAGTGATTCTATTCGTGCGAGACTGCTCGAATAATACTGAATCGGGTTAAAAGTGGATTGTAGAGTTTTACGTATACAAGCAAGATTCTATTCGCGCGAAACTTGCTCGAAACATGCTTTTCAGTATACCAAACCTAACAATCTCCCACTTATACTCAAAACATGCTTTCGAGTATACCCACTGCCAAAAACTCTCCCACTTATACTCAAAGTAGGTCTTTGTACTAGATATATCGAACTACCATTCATTTCACTAAGTGAAAGAAAAATCTGCTTGGTTGTTCTCTGATAATATCTTTTTCACCATAATGTCTTTGCTGCGTACTTGATCTTTAATTAATTTCATCCCCATATGTGATTGCTTAGCTTAATAAACTCGTGTGTCCCTTGAGTTAGCCTTTACTAGAGTAATCCAAAAATAATACTCGTAGGCGTACTCAAACTTACGATTAAAGCTATTAGGAAGATATTCCTAAGGTAAACACATATTCAGAGGATGACTTACTCGATCACTGATTAGTCATAAAACTAAGACAGTGTAACCCCAAGGACATTACATGAATGACTGGTAAACTAGAATATAGTTACTAGTCTTTCTCAAGCACTAGGGTATATTCATTACCTCAATCAAAATCCTTTGCCATGGTTAATATGATATATACTTGCAATGCATAAGCACAACTAATATCAAACTTAGTACACATTATAGCATACATGAGACATCTATCTCCAACACTAGTCTCATTATTCTTAATCTCACTAAGCGTCAAACGACACTTGACTAGAGACAAGACAATTCCATCTTGAGAGGTATAAACCTTTTCATGGAATTTCTAATGCTTAAATGTTCCAAGCAATGTGTAGATATAGGATTCCTAAGAGAATCTCAACATTCTTTCTAGCATCTTAAAAGGACTTAGATGCTAAGAATGTAATTAGTTTCTCTTAAATCATTTATCTTAAACTGGGTAGACAACCAGTTTCCTACGCTAGATGCCAATCTTAGTTGTTTGCAACTTTTGTAGATTTCATCATCGTAGAGTACCAATAATACCACATTTAATGCACTTTCAACTTCCTAGTGCTTACAGCACTGCAATGGGCAAAAGTCAAATTCCAGACATTTGACAATTTTGATAAAACACATATACTCTGATTTAGATGCTTGCCTAAGACCACGAAGGTCTTTATAAGCTTCCAATCATGCGTTTCTTGCCCTTAATTACATATCCATTAGAATGTTCTAGTAGATGATTTCCTCAAGACTTCTATTTATAGAAGGCTGTCTTGACAATCATAATACATACATTCTAATTTATGTAAGTTCTAATAGACAATAGGATCAAATAAATCCTGGCACAACGATAGCGAGAAGATAATTCTCTTTGGGCATAACCCATTGTCATTGTCTAGCCTTTTGAGATCCATATTTACACTTGCAAATATACTAGCTCCCACTGACTGACACAGCCTATAGGTAGTTTTGCAAGTCTTGTAAAACATGTTGTCTATCTTAGATTGTAGTTTGAAATCTATCACCTTTTCAAGGATGAATATCCAAATGAACCAATACTACATTGTAGTTAAAGGGATTATGTTCAAGTTGATCTAAGACTGAGTCTTACGACACTCTTAGACCCATGAACTTGTTGTGTTCCAGTGGAACGCTCCCACTACGATATGATTCTTACAATCTTAGGTACTGAAGTTGATTTTATTAGTGCAAAAGTTTCTAATGGTATGACTTCTTGGTAATGTGGAAAATCCGATATCTCTCTCTTTATTTTGAGAGTTATCACGCTGTTAGGCTTGTAGTTCATCTCTAGATCTTCATACAAGAATTATATCTTTGAAGATTACAGAACTTATAACCTTACATCATTTGGGAAAAACCTTAAAACATGCCTCAGTACACAACTCCAATTTCTTGGACACTTTTCCAACACGTGTTGGAACAACATTACACCTTGAGATGTGCTAGACTAGAGACGCTCTAGTCCACAACTCGTGTTTTGTAGAAGGTACTGATGTTGGTAGTTTCTTTAATGTTTATCCCATCAATGATAAGATTTTAATGAGTACAACTCATCACATAATCAAACTTGTCTTAGAAAGACTTCGATTCCTTCTTACATAACTATCCCATTCATTAGATGAATGCTTGGATTCGTTAATGGAGATTAGACTCCCACTACTGATCATAACCCTTTGCTCGTCTTCTTATGGTGTAAACCATTAAGACTCGCTAGTCTTTCTATATTGCACTTCTATAAGTATTCTGAATCTCTTGAAAAATCAAATGATTGTAACTCATAGTGCATCAAATAGACTTTCTCAACTCTCAAGCTATTTAACGAAATGTTAAAATCTTGATAGTCTAGATCAGTTCGAACAATTTCTAAGTATTTTCTTGGCCTTAAGGCTAAGAGCCATAAATACTTTATCATTCAATGATTAAGAAACAATAGTTGAGCATTAATAGCTCCTACTGCAACAAAAACCTAACTGGATCAAGATCTCTTACTTAGAAGTTGCATTGTCATGTAAGTCATTGTCCTTCTATAAAATAGGTCAATCCAACTGATGTGGATCCATGTATTTTGTGATCCATTTCCCAAGAATTTACCCATTTGTGATGCTTGATCTAGGTATTTTTTTGTGAGACTTGGTTTTCTATTTTATCAATAAAGGCAACCCAACAAGAATTAAGGAAACTAAGATGATCAAAACAAGAAGATAACATTGGATAGAGTGGAAATTGTGATACATAGTCATTGATGAGGTAAGCTAAGACACTTACAACATACTAACATGCATCCATGGCTAGATCTTCAAGGAAACCACAAACCTTGAAGCATACCTCTACTTGATCCATACTTCACTAAGAATTGATGAACCAAGCAACCTAAATCTAGGAATTGGATAAGAAACCCTCTTAAAGAGGAACAAATCTCTCAAGCATTTAATTTTCAGCAAAATCTAAGAAGAAAATGAGATAGAGTCCTATTTATAGTTGAAAACCAAATTCCAAGAAAAAGGCCCAAAAATTCTAGTCTCTGCGTGGGCCACCCGCCCGGGTGGATTTTTGGTGTCCGAAAGCCACCCGTCCGGGTGGAACTTGCTGTTTCCGCCATGCCTTCGGGTAGCCACCCGCCCGGGTGGAATTTGGTGGCTGCACTGCGCGGCTTCAGTAAAACGGCCATAACTCCCTCCTCCGGGCTCCGATTGAGGCGTGTAAGATACTCACGTGAAGCTCTCTCGAAGACGAAGACAATGAAGGTAGTTTGAAGGCTATCGGACGTCATCTCGATGGGCAGAATACTGAATAACGCCAGCTGCAGGTACGCGGCTTCCATGGTCGTATCATCCTCCTCTTCTTGGAAAGGATTTGTCCTCAAATCCGAGCCTTCTCTATTCCTCACATCCTCGGAAATCCCTTTATATTTGTTGGATTCTTGGCATGTCTTCTTCCTCATCCTTGGGCCCCAATCAACCCATGGCTCACGCCGAAGTGAAGACCCTTGACGTCTAGCACTCGTGGTCATATTACCAACTCACAAAGCATCTTTTCTCGCTTTAAACAAACTTCGATGACAATCCAGGCTCTCCCATTTCCATATCTAGTCTTTTGTTCAAATGAACTAGGACTTAAGAAAAATGCAGCCTTTATGAATTCGTCATCTATCATGTTACTTTCCTCTAATAGTAACACAACGACTATTATTCTGAAGATTTTCTACTTTTCAGTTAAACCTTCTTATGGTCATTTCTTGTTACTTTAGGCGATGACTTGTGTCAGAAACTATTTGAGTGATCAAAAGATCCTCAAAACATTCTGTCACTCTAGGATATTCCAATCGAATCATCTTGACAGATTCTATTGATATCCATCTTTCATCGTCATTAACCAAGACTTGTCGAGCTACTTAAAGGAAAATAGCTTGACCTTATTCCTCAAAGAACTTGTCAAGTACATGCATAATGCATTCTCGAACATTCTTCGTGGAATTATGTCGAGGAAATGGAGGACATGAATCATTGAGTATAAACTCCAAGCTTTCAGCGATGAGAATCTTATCCATTTTCGTTTTCGGTCTACATAATTTAGGCATTCGAGTTTTGTTTCTTTAAGGATCGCAGACAAATATTAAATGACATAATGAAGATTTGGCAAATAAACTTATTATCACATACTCATGCTCAATACATAATCACAAATAACCACAAAACAATTATGTATCTTACAACTGCAAAATTAATAAATTGTATCCTCCTTTGGAGGTTTATACGCATTAAAATTTTGACAATTTTACTGGTCACAACATCGACGCATCAATATCTTCCTCCTTTGGAGGTCAACACACCTAATGCTGCCTAAGCACGACCATCAGATTTAGCATTACAGTATTTTATTTCTACAACACACTCCCATAACAATGTTCATGTGATGATAACAAAACCAAGCTATCTCAAAAATTCTGATTGAACCCTGAGACTTGCAGTTCCTTAGGATTATTGTCCCCACTTTGCAGGTGGCAATAATATTGGGAACCACTTTCTAGTCCATTCTATTTATTATGTGAGAAGTCCGCCCTTATGAACTTACTGTTTTCGTAGGATTATTGTCCCTACTTTGTAGGTGGCGATAATATTAGAAAATCAGCTTCACAAAATTTGGCAGTCCAACCGATGGAGACCGTATACAACGCACTTGTTGTAATCATCACTTAGATATTTTTATATGGTTTTTGCATAATTATCACATAAGCAGATAAAGCAGATAATCCACTTAAAATAGATAAACACCAAATAAACAGATAAATCTATTTAATGCATGGCATTTTAACACACATGATAATTATCGACAATTATTTAATCTAGTCAAGGGAGAATCAACTAAATAATTAAGTTTTATCTCGGATAATGTTTATCCAAAATTCATTTAGGATTTATCAAGATAGAGTCAACTATCTAAATCCACTTAGGATTATTCTAGATTTTATTTCCATAAAATCAAATCCTACAATTCAAGATAACGTTGATCTATGATTATCATAATTTAAATCGTACTAGGATATTACTAGATAGAAACACTTCCATCATAATCCATAAGATAAAAATAAAATCCAATGAATAAAGATTTGTACAAATCTTAATTCTATTTAGAAATAGACATCTAGAATATATCACACATTACTTAGGATTTCTTAGATAAATAAATTTATCTAAATCCAATTAAATAAGGATTTTCTTATATATTATCAATATCCTAATCTATCTAGGATATAAATCCAAAAGATAAGGATAACTTGGATTAATATTTATTTTTAATCCATCTAGGATTTGTCTTAATAGAATTAAATCTATTCAAATCCATAGGATAAAAATAAATTAATATTAATATTATTCCTAATCCATTTAGGATTTAATCTTGGAGTAAACCATATAAATCCATAGAATTAGATAATATTATATTATCATTATTCAAATCTATCCAAGATTTATGTAGGAATAAATCCATATAAATCTATAAGATGAGAATAAAATATTATATTACCACTATCCAAATCCATCTAGAAGTTATCTATGAATAAATTCATATAAACTCATAGGATAAGAATAAAATAATATTATTTTTATCTAAATCCAACTAGGATTTGTCTAGGGATAAATCCACATTAATCCATTGGATATAAATAAAAAATTAGATTATCATTATCCAAATTTAACTAGGATTCATCTAGGAATTAAATCCCTACAAATCCATAAAATAAGGATAAAATCTATAATTAATCCATGATTTAATACAAAATTAAATCTTATATAATATATAAAATCCACAAAAGATATATCCAAATCTTATTTCTAAATTATTCTTGAATTATTTCCAAATTTGAATCCAAGGATTTGGAAACCCTGATCAAATTTGGAAACCGAAGTCACAGGACAAGACATCGCGACGTCGCGCGGCTGCTCACGGAGGGACGCTGCTGCTTCGTTTGCGACGCTGCTCCTGCGTCACCTCCGACAGCCTGCTGGGCATCGCAACCGCTGTTGCCCGGAACTCCGGCGTTGCTGCATCCTCTCCGGCGCCTGCTGCTACTGTGTTGACTTCGCTACTGCGACGTCGCCTTCGCAGCGCTGCAACTCGCTGCGCGCGGAGCTCCCACTGCTCCGCAGGCGCTGCATGTTCACCGCAGCTGCTGTCACAACAGCCCGCCGTCGCTGCTGCCACTTAACGCTGCTGCTGCACAGAGACACCGCTGCTGCGTCGCTGCTTCTTCTCCGGCGCTCGGACTGCCCAACGTCACAGCTTTTGCAGCGGCTGCTGCACCGTTGACCCGCGATGACTCCCAGCCTGCTCCAACCCCGGCTCACGAAGGGCGCTGTCTTTCAAGCACTGGAACTGCCCCGAAGGGCTCCCACTCAAGACCGCCATCGCTGCCGGAGTCGTTTCTGCGGCTGCTTTGTTCGGGCTATCGTGACTGCACCTGCTGTGCCGCGTCGCACAAACTGCCCAGCCTGTAGGCATGGGCTGCCGACGCAGCCGGCCCAGCGTGCTACGTTGCCTGCTAATTCCGTCGCTAGCAGCTGCTTCGCCGTGATCGCGGTTTTCCTCAACGCAGCCATGACGAATTCACGTATCCATTCAAAACAATTGAATTTACGTGTGTATCCAAAAAAAATGGAGTCAAAGTAATCATTACCACATAATTATTATGTTTTGATTACTAATATTAGGAATTAGATTCCAAAAGTCACGTCTCCAACATTCACGGAACTTTGGGCTTCTTCGTTCAACAGTAAATAAAACACATAAACGAAGAACTCATGCGATCAAGCAATTCACATAACATGAAATTAATCCACATAATCAGAGTCAAAAATTGGCTCTGATACCAATTGATGGGGTTTGGTGCCCCTTGCACAGCGAAAGACTTGTACAAAACAAATAAATCAGATACGGATCTATTTGACCGATTATGCGATTAATCAATTCACATGTTAAACAAATAATTCATGCTTAGAAAATATAAATCCTAAACATGATTTCTACGGTTTAGGGTTACCGATTTTGATTCTCCAAAGAATCGTCGATTGCTCGCGCCTTCTCCACGTGATGATCTTCAATACTAGACCACGGATCTTCTCTCTGGTTCCCGAACTGTATCTCGATATCAGGGTAGGCTGATCTTATCAAAATACTAGGACTTGAATAAAGAAGACAGAAGAAATCCTTTTGGGAAAAGGAGTAGAAATCGAAATCTCCTTCAGCTGGGGGGGCCGAAAATTTCGAAAATTTCAAGTATGAAAATTGTGATTATTCTGTCTCTTTTATTCTCCTATTTATATTAAGTTCCTTTTGGGCCCAGACAGGGATCTTTGGAAGGTTTTGGATATGGGCTCCCCCAATTAGCTTTTTACTAATTAAATTGAACCCACAATTTAATATAAGCTTATATTGGAATATTACGAGCAGCCACTACAGAATTAATATTGAACTCTCCCCATCCAAATCCGAAATTACAAGTAATTCGGGTTTCCATTATTTATTATTTATTTCCCGCGCTTAAGATATAAATGTCCATTAATTAATTAATGTCTGCTATCGACTTAATTAATTAATATCTTATTAATTCCAAGAGTGGACTTAGCAAGAAACACTTATTTATTATTCATAGAGTAACAAAACTCCAACAGGCCAGTTTTCCGAATAATAAAACCTTGTTCGAGCTCCTCTTGAGGACATTATCAAACGAGACTCACCTCGTGCACGTTTCAACATAATAGCAATCCTAGCACCGCTAGATATTAATCACCACTACCCAATATATCGGGATTATTGGGTTGCGAAAAACCCGCACCATTTGATAAGTCAAAGTAGTGCATAATCAATACCGCATGCTCAATGCTAACATATGTGGATTAAGAAATAACATTTTATCAAGACCTAGTCTTTCAGTAGATAGCATAAAGACACGTCTTGCTGTTAGATCCGTTCAGTGCTAAACCACACCAATGTCAAATTATTTCATTAAGACTTAGAAATATGCGGACTGATATTGCAACCTTTCACGATAGGTAGCCAAAGCCTATCTAGATTGTGAAATTCTTCTTTTTCTTTTGCAAAGCATTGCATAGATCTGAACGTGTTACCTTAAAGTGGACGACGCCCACAACCGGTCTACTAAGCAAAAGACTTAGACTTTGTTTACTTCTTATGAATTTAAATGTTTGTAAAACATCTTATAAATGCACAAGCAAACACAATGTAATAATAACAGTGATTCTATTCGTGCGAGACTGCTCGAATAATACTGAATCGGGTTAAAAGTGGATTGTAGAGTTTTACGTATACAAGCAAGATTCTATTCGCGCGAAACTTGCTCGAAACGTGCTTTTCAGTATACCAAACCTAACACATAATAATTCAAAATAGAAACAAAATGAATTACTCTCTCAGTCCCTAATAATTCGTCACCATTTGATCGGACACGGGTTTTAAGAAATGTAATTGAAAGTGGGTTGAAAAAGTTGATAGCATGTGGATCCTACTTTTATATATTAGTTTTATAATAAAATGTGAGTGCAAATGAATTAGTGAAATATAGGGTCCACTGTCAAAAATGGTAAAAGTGAAAGGTGACAAAATTTTAGGGACGTACGAAAATACTTCATATTTTTAGGGTTGAAAAAGTTGATAGCATATGGGTCCTACTTTTATATATTAGTGAAATATAGGGTTGAAAAAGTTAATAGCATGTGGGTTCTACTTTTATATATTAGTTTTATAATAAAATGTGAGTGCAAATGAATTAGTGAAATATAGGGTCCACTGTAAAAAATGGTAAAAGTGAAAGGTGACAAATTTTTAGGGACGTACGAAAATAGAAATATGTGACAAATTCTTAGGGACGGGGGGAGTATTATTAGATAATTTAGATTAATCAAACCAGAATACTTATCACCCAAGAAATTTAAAGCAAATCCAGAAATGCCGCCGCACATCACAACGAAGCAGGCAAAGCAGGTAGTTGGAAGAAGACGACAATGGCACGACTAGTAAATACACTGAAATAATATATATTTATATATTTATATGTATATTTAATTATATCTATAATCAAATTACTAAAATTAGTATGTGTAGTTATAATTGAGTTGATTTGGATTTATTCTACTTGGATATTGTTATATACTCCCTTCGTTCCACTTTAGGAGGTCTGGTTGAATTCGGCATAAATTTTAAGAAATATAACGGAAAGTTGGTGAAAAAAGATAGTGGAATGTGGGTCCTACTTTTATATATTGGTTTTATAATAAAATGTGAGTGGAAAAAGGTGAGTGGAATGTGGGGCCTATTACCAATTATGAAATATTCTAAACGGGACTCCTAAAGTGGGACGGAGGGAGTAGTACTCTACAACTTTGGATCCTATTCCCTCCGTCCCAATAAATATGAAACATTTGCTTTTGGCACGAGATTTTATGTAGTGTTGTTTTGTATGTTAAAGAGAGAGAGTAAAGTAAGAGATAGAGAAAAGTAAAGATAAAATTATTTTTATTTTAGGAAAGGTTTCATTTTTAATTTGGACAATCTAAAAAGAAAAACGCTTCTCTTTTAATGGAACAGAGGGAGTATTTCTATTTTTTTTATGCTTCTCAAAATATTATATTTATGAATATTATCATGTATTGAATTTTATTTGGGTAAAAGCGAATTTATTAATTGTGAAAAAGCTTTTACTTGGGTATTCATTTGCTCATGTCGGCTTAATCTAATATGTGACATATGAAAGTTAGGACAGCATAAGTTTTGTCACGACCACAACTCCCTAGTGCTAGTGAGTGTAGCTATTTCGCGATTAATATAGGTTCATCAAACATAAATTAAGCATAAAAGAGACAATTCAACTCGATGAAATAGTTTGGAAGGCAAATGGGTACATAGTCAAAAGAAAGTCAGGACGTCAAGACTAAATTAATACATTCCTAGAACATAGGTTTTACTGCAGCGGAAGGGTCCAAGACAAAATAGTATGTATGAAGACATACTACTTTGGGCTACCTAACTACTTATTAAATGATCATTCCCAACTCCTTCGCCTCCTCGTACACGTTCAACCTGCACATTAGGAAATGAAACATGCAGAGCTGAGTACTTGATATACTCAGTGGGCACATTGCCGAAACATAATTTTTCTTAAAAGTTTTGTCAGCCAGTTGAGTGAACACGAGGTTTTAATTTAAAAGGCCCGAGTCACTAAAATTTCTTTTGTTCGTAAAGTTGATTGCGCAATCACATAACATATATTCCATATCTGAAACGTATGTGAACGGGGAATGTGGCCACAGTCCACGACGGTCACTGGACCGGCCAACTTAAAAGCTAGCACACGATCCCCATGTGTGTACACTAGTCCGAGTAGGGTTTGCGGCCCTACTGGGACCCGAATTCGATTAAACATAATTTGGCATAGCGAAACAAATAGGTAATCCATAAAACATAAAATGGCATGACAAAACATAAATAGCATAATTTTCACATAATCATGCTAAAAGGCAAGTTCACATTTAGAAAGAAATGCCCACCTCAGACTTAGGTCTCTTTCAGAAATTTCCTTGACTTAGTCTTAAACAACGTGCGAAGACGTCCCTTTAGAAAATAAGGTAATACCTTAATTAGACCTTAAGAAGTCAAATAGACTGAAACATGAATGCATCCTAAGTGCGTGCTCATTTTACTCTTTTTCTAAATTTCTCTAGAGGAAGCTCTAGGGTCCATGAACATTAATTAAATCGGGAGATTTAATCCTTCGGAAAGTTTGATAAATTTCTGGCTTAACTAAAAAAAAACACCTTAATCTCCATACATTCATTATTCATGAAGTTAGATAAATCCGGATATTAATTTATCGTCTCGGAAATTCCTTAGCGAACCATCACTTATTCCTAATTAATTGATCAATTAATTTGGGCCAGATTCTTACTTAGTTAAATCTTCAAGCGGCCCAAGAAATAAGAATGGCAGCCCACTTTCCAAATTAAATCCTTAGCCCAAGAATTGAATTAAAAGGCCCAGGGTTAATAATATTTGGCCCAAGTACCAAATTAAGGGAAAGGCCTTACAATAGTTTTGGCCATTTCTTTCTTTAATGATCCTAGGCCCAAGTTAATATTTAAATCAGTGGCCCGAAAGGAAAAGCCCAACCTTATACTCCCATCTCCATCGTCTCTTCTCTCATTTCCAACTCACCAAATCCCCAAATTGAAAAGGAAGAACCCTAGATTCCCAAAATTGGAAAAGACGGCACATACTCCGGTCACCGCCGGCGCCTCTCCACTCTCCTCTCCTTACTGTGGTCTCGCCGCTGCTGCCTTCGCTGGTGTGCGAACTCGAGGGAGTCAGCTTACACTTCTCCGTCCAGCCCTCTCAACTCCGCAACGCACCACCATCGCCGCCCTTGGCTTTGCACCACTCCCGTCCCTGTCGCCTTCTCTTCGCGGCGGTAGGAAACTCGTGGGCGAGCAGCATCGCTGTATACGCCGCCTCCGTGAGCCACGCCGCTTCGTCGGGAGGTAGCTAAGTCCTTACTCTCTCTCTTAGTTCTTATACAGTTAGCTAAAAGTTGGATTTTTAGAAGATTCATGGTATTAGAGTTGAAGAGATTATGGTTTGAGGCTTGAAAGTATGACATTTTCGGAAATTTGCATACTATGTTTTGAGTTTTATGGGTACAAGTTATGCTTGTGCTTTATGTTCTGTACGTGATAAGGTTATTTCCCATATGATCATGTTGTGATGTTCTACTCAGTCTCTTACTCTCGGTTGTGATTTGTGGGGGAGAAAGAATGAAATTTTGAAGTGGTGAGTGGGGAAGGGAAACAGATATTGAAGGGGAAATCAAATATATAAGCTGTTGCTACAATTTGTTGAGATGTGGCAGAAATCAGATCAGCATTCTTTGGCTCTTTATTCACACTGATTGGGTATTTGTGGGGCAGTACATATGTTGTACTCGCGAATCAATAAATGGGCTGATACTATTGTGCAGCGAATCCCCTCTTTGCAGCTCCTCAGTGTGCTTTGGACTTAATTTGTTTTGGTGGCATTTGGAGTACGAGTACTTGGGTAGTAACTCTCTTTTGTTTGATTGTGCTAGGTATACATAGAGTAATGCAGGGGCTGTTGGGGTGTGGAAGGGAGTGCAGAGCAGAGTTTGCTCATTTAGAAAGGCAAAGGTCTTTTGTTTATAAAGTAGTGTTGCCTATCCCCCTTTACTTGGCAAAACTAGGACTTGAGTATTAATTTGTATTGTATTCACATGGCAGGTTATCCATTTGTGAGGAATACAGCTGCTGCTCAGTGAGAGGAGAGCTGATTTCTTTTGCAAGAAGTGCACCTAGAAGTGGGCTGTAACTTAGTTGCTATGCCATATGTATGCAACATTAAATTCTATGTATTTTTACCTCCTGGTTTAGTAGATGTAGACATATTCATTCTTTCATTTGTAAAAGTTCCAAGGCCTCGGTTCATTGGCGTACCCATGTAAAAATCCATGACATTCCATCTCATACAATTTCAATAACTATATATTCTCCTTTGCATCGTGTGATACTCCACATCTTTTGCCACTTTGAAAAAAAAAAAAAACACTCCAATCAATCTAGTAATTTGAAAACGTGAGATAACATTTTGTTAAATGGTTGACATTCTTTTGATAATAAATTAAATAATGAGTAAGTGATTGTGGGGGCGTCACAAGTTTTATACTATTAATTTATATTCTAAAAATAAATATATTGAGATGAACATATGATAATATGGTGTCGTGTAGGACATTAATTAAAAATGAATATCATATTTACAGAAGAAATACGTTAGATGAAATGCCATATTATTTAATTGTGTTATAAATATTTTTCTAAGTATATTATGGTTCAATGAAATACGATTATTTAAAATAATTTATTTTGATGACAAGATTTTGATATTCACCATGAAATGTAAAATTGTTAAACTATTTATTTATTCAAATGATATGTTTTTTTCCCTCTTTGATCTTTAGTCGCATCTTTTATGTGTATATATTATTATACTTAACTCATACTCGATCATTAGTTGCACATTTCTTTTTTGTCATTTGTTTTATTTAATTTTATTCCACTCATATTAGAAATTAAAACTGTATAAAACCGTTTGCCGAATATGAAATGTTTCATTTAAAGTAGGTTCAGAGAAGTACATTTCTTTTTTTTGTTATTGTTTATAATATTTTTAATTATTTATAATATTATGAATACTTATTTTAATTAACACATATTCTTAAATATAATCATCATTATATTCTCTTTATCCTCTTTTGTTTTTATTCCACTTATTTTAAAATTTCTCTTTATTATTTGAAAGTCTTATATCCCGTGCATAGCACGGGTGATAATACTATCTAATAAAAAACTAGGTAATAGAATTGAAACTTTTCGTTTTCTCTATTTTTTGCTTAACACAGTTAAGCCAGCTTATTTTCTGGGCTGAGACTATATTTAACTTATTCAAATCAATCAAAAGGGTAATCGTCTTGTATAGGCGGTATTCAATCATTTGGAATACTTTAATTATTTATATAAAATTTTATTATTTGAAGGTGATCTTGCTATAGTACTATCACGTTCTACGTATAAGTGTATTTCACCTGTTTTAAATATAAATGAAAGTAGTGGTTTAATATCGTGGATTATGAAACCAAGTTACATTCCTCTTAAATTTATCAGGGGTTGAATCGGTCATCACAAGAATAATATGGCCAAACATTAGGATACATTCGGGGAAACCTAATCTTGGAAGTAGATTTCAGTTTTTAGTAAGTTTCATTTTTTTTAATAAATTAAGCTTCGATCCACGTTCATAATATTCTAACTATTTTTTTTCTCTCGTTTCCAGTTTTCTACTACATGGAGTATTAATTTGCATTAAATTGTCGATTCTCTCTCTTAATATTACATGTACAAATCAATACAATACACATTTCAATATCATATTTTTGACTAATGATGATACATGACTTAAAAATTCGACCACTAAAGACATTTAAATTCGTCCTAGTTTAAAAGTCACATTTAAAATCTACTATATTTGGACATAAAATTTAACCTTATTATTAATCAAATTTATACTTAAATGTCATTACTTTCATAAATATAAAACAAAGCAAAATTCTAAACATACAAAAAGTTTAAAGGGTCTCAATTTCCACTATCGCACTTCAATTATTACACACTCCAACAACCACTGCCTCACTTCATTTATTACACACTCCACCAATTTCTTAAAATCTGTGTCATAACTAAATCTTACTCTTAAACTGAGAATAGGCATTTTGAGAATAACATCAATTTGAATGCGTAATTGATAAAATACGAGAGAGATAAAAAAAAATGATAAAGTATTTTTAATAGAAAATAAGACTCACAAATTATTTACTAAAAGCGAACTATTATTATAAAATTTATCAAAATAAGAAGAGTATTTAATTTTATGAGATTTATGGAGTATTTGGCTAATTGTATGCCCCGAGCACTTGCCTATATTACGTGTTCCCTGTCAAATTGAAATGCTACTCTTCATATATTTTTTCCCTCTTATTTTGGCCCTAGCTTATTTTTAAATTATCTTTTTTTTTTCTTTTGGAATATAATTACTTTATTAAAGTATAGGGTCATTTCATAATAATTAAATTGGTGTTGTAGTAACATTCTTCTTTTCGATGGTACTATAGGCCTTTATTTAATTAGAAAGTGGGGTAATTTCGTAAGTTGGTTAGACTATTTGTTCATCACTATAAAATCTTGTTTCAATAGTGTGTGTGTGTTAGTCTACTAAGGCAGCGTTCGGTTGGTGCGACTGAATACTATGTTAAATTTAATCCTATGTTCGGTAAGTAAAATTGGAGGATTAATTAATCCATGACATTATCTCGGATGGTTAGTCTCCCGACTGTGTGTCGGAGCCTCACCCCTGCGATAAAATAATATGAGGGAAGATTAACCTCTAGTTCCATTTTTGCCCTTTATTCTCTCCTTCGTCAACCACAGACCTAAATTTTGCCCTCACACAAACGCTGCTATTTTATCGAATTCGATGCCTAGAAAATTGGCGATTTTCGTCGAAGAGGACAATCAGGTGATGGAGTGGCAGAGTTCATTGTTTGATTGCCAACCAAATCGGGGGGGGGGGGGGGGGGGGAGATTTGATTGGAATAAGTGAGGGTTCTCCAATCAAATCAGCGGCGCGACAACGTGATGGAATTAACTAGGGTTTCGTTTTTGCGAATATATGGTGAAGGATTTGGGGATGGCGGTGGTGCTGCTGCCCGACGCTGCGCTGTCGAAGCAGCTATTTGCTGGTATGGTGGCGAACGAAGAAGGAAAGATGGGCGTAGGGGGATGTTGCAGTGATAGAGAGGATCAAAGCTTGGGGTGTTGATCAAATGGATGTTGTTGGAAACTTCGTCTTCTGTGGTGCCGGCGGAGGTGGCGATTGAGTGGAGAGGTGGTGGCTGTAAAATTAAATTGAGAATAGAGGGGTATGAAGGGCATATAAGTAAATATAGTAAGTAATATTATAAATTAAATATATTTTAAAATTATATTACTATAAAATTGTCGGCCAACCAAACACGTTTTCTATGTCTAATTAATCTTGGTCTATCCCATATTCAATCTTAGTACTATTTAGTCTAATAAAGCGAACATGACCTAATTATACGGTTAATGTTGGAAGCCAAATGTTTCAAATTTGACCCACTATAATAAAATCTTAATAGATTTCTACTTACTAGCACAAGAATCACGACATATTTATCAATTAATTATGAATCATGATTATACACCTAATCATATTGCTAGATCTAGAAAAGGAAAGTATTTTTATTAATTGAATGAATACTGCACAATTTAAATAGAAGGGCATACATTTAAAGGAAAGTCATTTTCAAAACTCAATTCTATTAATTTCACAAATCTTAATTATCTCTCTTGTGAACCCATGAAGGTGGACCTAATCTTACAATTCATTGCTGATTTTAGTATTTGAAAATGCAAACACATCTCTTACAAATGTCAAACACAGTATTATTGATTTGTTTGTACACCTAATTATATGTACGTTTAGTCAGATGGATTAATTATTACTAGTAAAAAATTAGTGCTCCATGTCGTCCTTGATAACGAGCGCAGGTTAGCGTGCACATTCCGTGCTCACTAACTTTCGTGTCATGGCTTGGCGCCATCTTCTACGAACAAAGTGGTGCTCGCTAAATTCCATGTTTCGTTTAACAAAGTTTGCCAACACAACAAGTGTTTGCTAATGTGCTCGCCATATTCCTCGCAAAACTGTGAGCACACGTAGTACTCGCAGATCGGTGCTCAATAAATTAAATACCCATTTTCATATATGTATGTCAATCAACCATACAATATAGCCTTGATCACCTCTCTTTTAATCAATCAACGTAAGTACTAGTAATAAGTACTCACATTTCAATAGCAAATCCTTTGACAAATCTCAAATTAAAGAAAGTACATGAATTAAAAGTTTGATTAATTGGGACTTGAAATGAACCTAATTTTCATGAATATATAAATTATCACAATAGCACAATCGAGAAACCACGGAACTTCATCCTCGGACAAGACAAAACCCCAATTATTCGAGATAAATTATAGTAATATCCACCACACCATCATTATAATATCGATCCTAATAAATCTAGATAAAAATGACAAGTAAAACAAATAAACATATACTCCATATAAAGAATCATTGAGCCTCATCTCTCTTCCCCATTGTGGAATGAGGATCACCAAATACAAGAGGAGGAGATGAGTCTTCTCGGCCGCAACGTGGCATATCCGGCGGTGGCGGCAGCATCTTCTCATGCGGGAGTTTCCCATCCTTGACAATAAACACCATTTCCATCCCCCAACTCAGGTGCCGCTCGAAATGACAATGCATGTACCACACTCCTGCAACATATTACACACGAGCTCATCTCAAAAGACCAGTCAATTAATAATAATAATAATAATATAAAAAAAAAAGCATTTAGTGTATAAACCCCACATCTATTCTTGCATACCTGGATTGTTCGCCTTAAATCTTATAGCGGTCCATCCATTTCTTGGCACCGCGATGGTTTCCATCAATGGCGGGTCGACAAGGTTATAGTTGGGCGGATCCCGGGACTTGTTGAAGTTCCCTAACCCGGAACCGACAACGTAGAAGCTGTATCCGTGTAAATGCATGGGATGATCAACGCCATCGCCGAAGTTGGTCCCTTGGAAAATCACTTCCACCGTCGTGTTATACTCCAACATACGAACCGCTGTTCCGAACGCGGATGCTCTCTTCTCCGGATCGTCTTGCGCGTAGTTGAAAGATGTTGGCGGGAAGTCGGGGAAATCAGTAGTGTAAACTCCATTAATCTGCTTGTAATAAGCTGTGAGAATGTCGACGTTACTCGGAAGCAAAAATGTCAAATTGTTGACGCTCGCGTGCACCCTGAAGGGTGCGAAGCAAGAAGGTTCGGTACAGGGAAACACGTTCACTGAGAGAGTGTAGAAGAAGGTTTCGTCGACTTCCTTAGGGACGTCCACGTTGTTGCCTAGGCTCTTTAGTTGCTCTGTGAAGCCGATCGTTGCAGCCGAGTCATTGACTTCGGGGAAGGATGGAAGCAGCGGTGATGGAGGCGGAGTGTAGTTTCCGACATACTCGATTATTCCAGTGGCAGGGATTTTCTTCACGAATTTCCTGACAGTGGCGTACACTCTGGCCGCCATGTAGTAATGGCTTGGTGGCTGGTTGGCTTCTAGAAGCAAATCTATGGTTTGGCCTGGCGAAATCGCTACATAATCTGTATGTAGTGGTTTCGTGTAGGCGCCATCAATGCCCACTACGGTGAAGTTGTGGTTGCCGATTTTGAAGAACATTTGGGTTTCCATCACATTGCTAATTAATCTGATTAGGTACCTTTTCCCATATTCCACTTGCAATTTGTATGTATCTGCACCAAAAATGAATAAATTAATTGTTTAAATTAATTTTTACTATTACAGATCAACTTGGTTTGAACTCGTGACAATAAATTTAACCTTGTTTGGAGCATGGATAAAAATCGCCGGGTTGGCCGTTGATGAGGACAGCATCGGATGCTTGGGGATTTAGTCCATGGGCCAGGAATTCCTTGTACACTGTTTCAACCTTAGCATTCCACCACTCTCCTGCAATATATAAGTGTGATTATCTCAACAAATTGAATTTACATACAAATATTGAGATACTATACCAATGATTATGGGAACATGAGCATGAGGCTTGGGGAAAGGATAAGTCTCCCTCGCCGGAGGTAGGATGACAATTGCGCCGTGGACGGTATTTCTCGACCAATCGCTATGAGCGTGCCACCACAATGTGCCTTCCTCGTCGGAGAGGATCATCTGTTGGGTAAAGTTTTTGCCGGGTTGAATTGGGCACTGGGTCACATAATCGGTTCCATCCGACCATGGATATCTCGGCATTTTTACTCCATGCCTATATATAATCAATTACTACCATTCATATATAATTTCACTAATGCTCTTTACCGTATTTATGAACATTATGAGATACATTTACCAGTGGATGGTTATATTTTTATCGGAATGATTAACAATATCGACTGTGACAAGATCTCCCCTCCGGGCATATATGGTTGGCCCCGGGAATTGTCCGTTTACGGTGAGCAATGGCTTTTTGGTGCATAGCCTTGTGTGATCAGAACTTACCACCTGAAACAAGTTCAAATTTAGACCAATTTATCTCTAATGAAATGCTGAAAAAATAAGAAAATCAATCTTTTTATATACTTACTTCAAATCTTAAGCTTCGAACTGAAGCATTAGCTTGCTTTATGCAGCATCCAAGCACAACACCTAAGAAGCACAGAATGAAAACCTTCATATCTACAAAATTTATTTTGAGCTTTTAGTAGTTGTAAGTTGATATTGGATCCTTCATTTTATATAAGTTTGATTGCATCAAATAAAGAGCGGCTCTTGACTTTTTCTCAGTTGCTCATATAGAAACACGCGAGTCACGCTAGTACTCTAATAATTACTGCATTAGTTGCTCATATAGAAACACGTGAGTCACGCTAGTACTCTAATCATTACTCCATTAGTTAATAGTAGTATAATAAAGCCAACCATTAAGAAGTGGGAGGACACCATTTTCCTAATAATATTACTACAAGATTTTCCTAATTGAAGTTACAAATACAGACAGTAGTATTTATTTGAATATTTTATAGTTGGCCACTTGGCCTCACTAATTAATTTGTGTTAGCATGATTGATTTCGTAATCTTACATTGTTGCAAAAACAACAGGGGGAAAAGACCATGAAGAAAAAGAATTTGATAAGAAATTGATAGGAAAAATGTTTATGTGCTAGGTCGATGTAATATAATCGACGAAAATGTTCAGAGTTAAATGTAGCCAAAAAAGAAAATATCCCATTTAAGCTGCAACATCCAATTTAAATTGACAATACGTCTAATTTAAATTGAAGAAGAACCAGAATTACTAAGGGAGTACTATTGCTTCCATCCCACGATTGCATGTGCGACCATGACAAGAGCAGGGATCTGGATCCCCTGCTGTGCTCAAAGCCACAGCAGGGGTGCTGTTCCAAACAAGCAATTATTTTATACTCCCTCTGTCCCATTAGAAATGCAACATTTTCCTTTTTGGGTTGTCCCACTAAAAATGAAACGTTTCCTAAAATGGAAACATCACTCTGTCTACTTCTCTCTCTCCTACTTTACTCTCTCTTCATCAACTCACAAAACAACACTACATAAAATCTCGTGCCGGAAACCAAATGTTCCATATTTATTGGGACGGAGGGAGTATTAAACAAAATTAATATTTTAACATCATTTTTTATGAATAAAATATGTGTGTATTAGAGCACAGCACCCCCTGATGTGGCTTTTAGCACAGCAGGGGATCCAAACCCCAAGAGCAGAGTAATTTTTGGTGTCGACAAGCATTAAAGAAAATGACAAAATTAAGACATTTTTTCACTAAGGGAGTACTATTGCCTCTAGGGGTGGCAAATCGTGCGTGTTGTGTCGTTATCGTGTCGACACGACACGATAACAACAAAGACGAAAACGACACGTTAAGAAAACTCCAAACACGAACATGAACACGACCCGCCACCCTCAGACACGAACACGACACAAACCCATTAACGACACGAACCACTTCGGGTCAACACGATACGATAACAACACATATATTATGACACAACACGATAACAACACTATAATAATAATATTATAATATATTAATATTATTTCTAATATGAAAAATTTAATTTTAATTTTAAACTTTAAAATTTTAAAATTTTTAAAATAAATAAAAATAAAATTAATGTTATATATATTTAACGTGTAACACGAACATGACACGAAATAATATTATAGTATACTTAATGTGTAACACGAACATGACGCGAAATTTTCGTGTCGTTATCGTGTCGGCACGATAACGACACGAACTCAATAAGCTTTGACACAAACACATTAATTTCGTGCGGGTTCGTATCGTGTTATCGTGTCGTGCCAAAAATTGCCAGTCCTCCCAAGATTTAAAATCCTTCTTTGATTCGGTGCAATTTTAAATAAATGTGAAGAAAAATGAATGGAAAAAATTAGTGGAATGTTGATCCCGAATTTTATATAATGTAGTACTAATTTTAATATAACACACGACATTGATATGATAAACAACAAAAATACTACTGGAAAAGGAGCAATCGAAGTAGAATACTGAACGAAGAATAGACATGAAGAAGAGAAGGAAAACAATATGATCAGGAATAAATAAATAAGTAAAGTAAAACACAAATACACTTCCTAAAATTAAGAGGCCGTTATCTAAAAAGGCAACAACAATATGCTGAACTACTGAAACTAACGAAGACTCTTACCTTGAATTAAGTTCTAAAAATTGAATCTATCTCTAAGGCTTTACTACACTACAATAAAAAAAACTATTAAAGACAATTTTAATGCAATTAAGTACGTTAGTTTGCCCTTAATTTAAGTAATTTTTTTTTGCATCTTAAATTATTATTATTTAAAAATAAAAATTGACGTAAGTAATTACGTCTCAGTTTTTTTATCCTTAAAAGATAGTATTAAGTTTTTTTAGTGTAATAACAAGCTCTGGATGACAACAATTAAATTAACAACAGTTTATAAACTAAATAAATAGATTATATGGATCTGCAGATTGATATAATAGAGAACCCACCAAAACAACTCATAGAATTAGTTTTCGTAAAAGAAAAAAAAAAGCAAAAGAGTCATTAATCGACCGATTCAATATTTAGAGTAACCATCTTTCAAAAAAAATATAAATATAAAAATAATAAAGGTGCCAAAATAAAAAAGAAAGAAAAAAGAGTGGCATTTCAAAAATGGGGTATTTCATGTAAATTAAACTTTTCATATGG
>NC_062968.1:21102973-21320182 GCF_023119035.1 Salvia hispanica | reverse complement strand
ATATTGGGCGGCAATTGAGGTGGCGACTCCCCTTCGAACCCTAGAACCCGCACCACCTCCTTCATTGACGGTCGGAGCCCGTCATCCGGATGCGCGCACCACAACCCCACCACCATCAACCTCTCCATCTCCCTCTCATCATAACCTCCACACCCCTCCAAACTTACATCCGCCGCCTCCAACAGCCGCCCCGTCCCATACAACTCCCACACCCACTCCACCGTCCTCACCTGCCCCGATATGGGTCGCCTCCCTGTCGAAATCTCCAGGGCCACTATCCCAAAACTGTACACATCCGACTCCTTGCTCGCCCTTCCCGTCATGAAGCACTCGGGCGCCATGTAGCCCATCGTGCCGGCTAGCATCGTCGTCTCCAACCCCTTGTCGTGGTCAATGAGCCTGGCCAGCCCGAAGTCGCCTAGCTTAGCATTAAAGGCCGAGTCGAGCATGACGTTGCTCGACTTGATGTCTCGGTGGACCACGCACTGCTCCCACTCCTCGTGCAGGTACAGTAGCGCCGCCGCTAGCCCCCGCGTGATCTTGAACCGCGTCTCCCAGTTCAAAGGGGGATTTTTTTTGTTGAAGAGGTGAGAGTCTAAGCTGCCGTTTGGTTGGAGTTCATACACCAGAAGGAGCTCACGCTTCTCGTGGCACCAGCCTATGAGTTGTACGAGGTTCCTGTTGTACAAAACGACAATTTTACAGTGAAAATTACTCCCTCCGTCCCGGATAATTCGATCCACTTTGACCAGGCACGGGTTTTAAGAAATGTAATGGAAAGTGAGTTGAAAAAGTTGATGGGATGTGGGTCCTACTTTTAAAGTATTAGTTTTATAATAAAATGTGAGTAGGAATGAGTTAGTGGAATATGGGGTCCACTACCAAAAATGGTAAAAGTGAAGTGGGACAAATTATGTGGGACAGACCAAAATGGAATAATGGGACGAATTATCTGGGACGGAGGGAGTATGAAATTGAAAAACGACCAAATTCATCGCTTCCAATTAAAGATAACACGATCGATTTATGTTTATACCTGTGGCGTAGTCGGCTGATGATCTTCACTTCCGACACGTACTCCTTTGCTCCTTGCTTCGAGTTCTTGGAAACCCGCTTCACCGCCACATGCGAGTCCAGATTCTTCAAGAAGCCTCGGAAGACTCCGCCAAATCCACCCTCACCCAGCTTGCTTTCCTCCACAAAATTACCCGTGGCGGCCGCAAGCTCTCTGTAGGAGAATCTTCTAGGCCCACTCCCCTTCTCAAAATCCATCTCCATAGCCGAAACATCCTCGTCCTCCTCGTCGCCATTTCTCCCTCCTCTTTTCCATCTCCAAAGGCAGTATCCCACCAAAACCAGCCCAACCGCTGCCGCAGTAGATAAACCCGCAAATAACCCGACCCGTTTGGGGGCAGGGCCGGTTTCATTAGGT
Organism: Salvia hispanica; assembly: GCF_023119035.1. NCBI lineage: Eukaryota > Viridiplantae > Streptophyta > Magnoliopsida > Lamiales > Lamiaceae > Salvia > Salvia hispanica. Next base: position 21,318,750 of record NC_062968.1, on the reverse strand, counting down.
GGTGGACGCGTATCCCCGGGGTCAGGGCCGGTGACATTATCTTCGGTTTTCAGATCCAGAGTGGAACTGAAACTCCATGATTTGACATTGTTTTTCTGGAAGCAGTCTCCTGTTGCTGCAGAGAAGCCGACGTCCACAAACTCCGGTAGAATAGTCCGGAGATCTACAGTGTATTCAATACGCGATAACTGAGGCGGCTGTACATTAAACTCATTAAAAGTGACTCGAAATATCATGTTTGAAGAATTATAACTAATCCAAGCATCAGTTACATCCCCCTCCGTCAGATTGTTTCTCCACGGCGCATACACGGTGGAGTTCAGAGACCTCACGTCGATCCCCACGTGCTGGCCTTGCGTGTCGTCGAACTCAGAACTAAAGTATGTGTCGAATTCAACCGCCACGAATGGGACTTCGGACGCGTTCCCGGGGGCGTCCTTGGAGGCGAGGCCGAGGCCGGCGCCGGAGGAGTTCGGCGGGATGGTGGAATTGACCGGAGCCAGGAAAAACGCGAGCCCGTCGGCGGCGCATCCGGTGGCCTGGATGACGAAGGAGAAGTGGGTGTCGAAGTCGGTCAAGTTGTTGGTGGCCTTGTCCCAGAGGTGCAGGGGTTCGGCGTAGGTGGCGCGGCCGGTGCCGAGTTCGCTGAGGCGGCTCCTGTCGTTGGTGGTGACCTGGAGGCCTTCTGGGGATATATAGGCGTCGCCTTTGATCTTGATCTGGAGGTTGGCATGATCAGGCGTGATGGTGGAGAGGTTGAAGGAGAGAGGGGAGGCAGTGGAGGTTGTGAGAAGGAGTAGGAGATAGATTGAAATTGAACAGTAAGGCGCCATTGATGGATAGCTGCTGCTGCTGCTGCTTTTGCTGTGGAAATAAATGGAGATAAATAACCTTCATATACTCCTTCTTTCTGTGATTTATCGAAAGATTTTTGTATGGTAACGATATCAATTTATATATGCAAAAAGTTTGTTATATACCGTAATTACTTATATTGAATTTTTGTTATGGTACTCCTTTGTCCATGCAATTTTGCCATTTTTGTCCATTTTGCTTTATTCTAATTTTGATAAATGAATCCTAGTTTTTATTACTCATTCCGTTCCAGATAATTTGTCTCATTTTTCTATTTCAGTCTATTCCACATAGTTTGTCTCATTTCACTTCTTACCGTTTTTGGTAGTGGGTCTCATATTTCAGTAACTCATTCTTACTCACATTTTATTATAAAACTAATATACTACTATAAAAGTAGGACCTGCATTCCACTAACTTTTTCAACTTTTTTTCATTATATTTCTTAAAACTCGTGCTCGGTCAAAGTGAGACGAATTATCTGGAGCGGAGGAAGTAACTTTACATTCACATTCTATTATGAAATTAATATATAAATGTAGGATTCATATTCCACTAACTATTTCAATTCACTTTTGTTCACATTTCTTAAAACCCGCGTCAAATCAAACTTGGATAATACTCCCTCCGACCGCCATTAGGAGTCCCATTTATGAATGGCACGAGTTTTAAGAAATGTTAAGAAAAGTTGGTGAAAAAAAGTTAGTTGAATAAGGATCCCACTTGTATATATTAGTCTTAAATGAAATGTAAGTGGAATGAGTTCGTGGAAAATGAGACCCTATTACCATTTATGATAAAAGTGAATCGGGACTCCTATTCGTGGACGGCCTAAAATAGAAAAACGAGACTCCTATTCGCGGACGGAGGGAGTATTTCATAGACGGAGGGAATATACAAATGTGATAGTTTCCGTAGTTATAATAATACACCCCTAGACCTTGCTGATTAATTTGAATCCATTTTTATACCTTAATTACTTCAAATCTTTTTATAAAATTAATTTATAAAACTCTTTTCAATTCATTTTTCTTTACACTTTCTTTTTTAAATTTCTGCTAAGTTAAGACTCAGAGAGAATTTGGTATTGAACGATTCAACTGAACCTGTGGAATAGGATTCTGTGGAGATAGCCGCCAACTCGTCGTTGTACGAGTTTGGAAACTGAAAGCTTTTTTTCTTGGACTCATATAATGGCAACAAATCAGTCTTCTTCATTTTCTTCGACCTAAGTCTTCTAATCAGCCACTTGCACTATTGATGTGTTTGTTTGTCTTGTAAGCTCCTAATTGCATTTGTAGGGTTGTAAGCCAGGACGGATCTACTCTATATACACAAGGGGCAATTGCCCCACCTCTACTTTTTATTTATTCATAGATATATATAATATATTATTATAATATGTGTATTATTAATAACTTTGCCCCTGTAATATTTTATTAGAAAAACCTTTGTTGTCCCATTTGAAAAAAAATGAAAAGTCAAACATGTATTTTATAATACTTAGTTGTTTTTTAGAGAGAAAATCAAAAGTTATTTGAGTATTGAAAAATCAAACGTTAGTCTTTCTCTGCTTTGGAACTTATAGAGAAAAATGAGAAGGAAACAAAAGAAAAATGAATTCTGTGGAAATGGCTGTTGCGATTTAATAAGATTTTTCATTGCGAATTATTATCAAAACATTGCAGAAAAGAAGTGACTCAACTTAATTAGGACGGATGAAGTGTAATTTTATTATCTTTATCATTTTATGTTTATTTATTTATTTATATATATTCATATTTTTGCCCCCTCTCGTACAATTTTCAGGCTTCGCCCCTGTTGTAAGCCAAACTTGATATTTGAGTCAGTGTTTGAGTTTGCTTGGTTGTGTTTGATTTGTTGAGTTGAGTTATGACCAATTGAGTACAACATGTTTGGTTATATTGTTTGCAAACATGTGTTGTGTGTGCAAATCACACAATTATCCTCAATTTCGTATATATAAATATAATATAATAAATTATAAATATAAGAAATTAATACATGTATTATTATATACCACTACCAAATAAAATTTTAATAGTAAATGATTAATTCTTCAAATCTTCTTAAGAAATACTAATAAAAGTATTAGTGAGAAATTAGACACTGAAAAATGTAATAACATGACATGATATATTCAAAGCATCCATTAGTAATTACTTCCTCCGTCCCCGAATACTTGACACAGTTTGTCATTTCGGTCCATCCCCAAATACTTGACACAGTTCACTTTTTCTATTTTTGGTAGTGGACCCCATATTCCACTAACTCATTCCTATTCACATTTATTATAAAACTAATACTTTAAAAGTAGGACTCACATCCCACCAACTTTTTCAACACACTTTCCATTACATTTCTTAAAACTCGTGCCGGGTCAAACCGTGTCAAGTATTCGGGGACGGAGGGAGTAATATATAAAAACAATAAGAAAACAGCAACAAAAATGAGAACTATTGATGGCCGACAATTTATTGATAAATGCAAATACAATAATACAATAGTTAATACTCCCTCCGTCCCGGATAATTCGGGTCACTTTGACCGGGCACGGATTTTAAGAAATGTAATGAAAAGTGAGTTGAAAAAGTTGGTGTAATGTGTGTCATACTTTTAAAGTATTAGTTTTATAATAAAATGTGAGTAGGAATGAGTTAGTGGAATATGAGAGTCCACTACCAAAAATGGTAAAAGTGAAATGTGACAAATTATGTGGGACGGACCGAAATGGAAAATTAGGATGAATTATCTGAGACGGAGGGAGTAGAATTTATTGCTAGATTGCATTATGCAAAGTAGTATTATTTATTGATCAAATTCATATATAATAAATAAATAATTTATTAACAAATTGCTTTTTCTTATTGCTTTTACTTACCTTCCGGTGTATTCGTAGTTTCACTCTACGGCGAACCAGATTTGCCAAACAATGAAAACGCCTTTTCACACCTTTTCACAGACAAACACGCCAATCAAACACACCCAAAAAACAATTATTTCTTCGTAATAATAAAGTTTATTACTAGCATTAAGTAAATTATTTCTATTTTGATAAAAGAAATCAATTATTTTGATCTTTTTTACTACATATTCTTCCTATTAAATATAAAATATTTTATTAATTTTTCGATTCAAAACATTATATATTGATTATTATTTTATGAGTTATGAATAGAGAATAAAATAAAAGAAAGAAAAAAAAATTGAAACTATATTCTTTACATTTTAGAGTAAGAGAAAGAAAAAAAGTATGAAATTATATTATTTATATATTAAGAAATGTGTTATTTTTAATAGGATAATAGTAATACTATAAAAAAAACGCCTCACATTTAGTGCATCCATATGATATAAATAATTAAATATGGTATAGACCCACAACATATTAATCAAGGACTATTCAACGGAATCTTCTTCAACTTGTGACTTGTTCTTTTATCTACTGAGTTAAGAAACACTTCATTATGAAAGCTACTGTACTTCAGAAGAAGATGAGGAATAACTGAGATTGGGCCATTAGCAACGACTGTCCCTTTTACGTGACAAAGATGTAATCAAATACAAACTCTAAATATTGTACAAATTTCAAACTATGATTTAAACTGTTAGAAGATGTCAACGGATGACAAAATGATAGCAACAAAAAATATCAACATAATGTCAGCGGTTGATGTTGTGTTGATACTGTGTAAACATTTTTTGTTGTTGTTATTTTGTCATCTGTTGACATTTTTTAACGGTCCAGATCATAGTTTGGAGTTTGTACACTATATAGAGTTTGCATTGCATCACTGCCCTACAACCATATTTCTATCTCATCAATAAACCACAACAGTAGATTCATGTCGAGTCAGAGATTCGACCAAGTGTTACCTAGGGCAATGTAATATTGCTAGTCACCCTTTTTACTTGCTTGAATGTGTTTGTTGTGCTGAAGTTCGTGTTCAACTATAGGCTTGTCTCTAGAGAGGCTGTGATTTGCCCTTTGAAAGAGTGAAACATTTATGTAATATATACACTACTACTTTATTTAGATAGAGATTGGGCTTCCCTATATTGTTTGGCCCAAAGTGAAATAATTAAATAAAGCCCAGCTAGTAAAAGATCAAAATGAACTTATTTAATGTGACAAAATATTTTAGGCCCGATTTATAAATTTCTATGGCTCAACTTAATTCATTTGGCAAACCAGTTATTACTACAAATCACATATTCCAACAAAATTATTTGATTTAATATGCAATGCATAAAAATCAAATGAATTGAAATTAACTGTACTAAAAATAGAAAAGTTCCGTCCTCGTGGAATTCATACCCAGGTATAGGAGTAGTACTCCATTATTATTCATAGTTTATATCATTTTTTTTATTATTAAATACTTACAATCGTATCATTATCTCTCATCACTTAGTAAAAGGAGCAAATTTAGGTAGGATTGGAAGGCCGACTAAGTGAAGGTAAACTAGCGTAATGTAAAGAGAGAATCCACAAAGAGATGAGAGACTCTTGACTTTGGAGACAATGATATATCCAGATGGAATTAAATCGTATATTTATATCCATCAATGGAACCTTGTATCCAGCAAAAAAATAAAGAAGGCCAATAAATTTCTTTTGAGTTTTAATATTGCATCAAATATAACATGTGTTATCGCAGCACTATTCATAGATCATGTATATAATCCCTCGACACTACAACAAACTCATCTTTTATAGACATAAAATTACCAGAATTTATAGTACAAAGAAACTACATGTTTAATACGAAATTTGTAAAGTAAGAGAGAAAATGACGAAGAGTAATTGAAATAGTATTAGTAGAATTAGTAGACTCGTTATTAGTAGAGTAATGTGTGGTAAAAAATTTCTAAAATTTCAAACAGACTATTTTAGTGAACGAATATGGTTAAAGGAAACCAATTTTTTTTTTTGACAATGGGAAGTTAGGTACAAGTACAACTTTATCTTCAAAAGTGACAATATATCCTAAAATCTCATGTCCAAAAAACACATCTTACTTGAACCGGAACAGAAAGAACATGTGATAAACTTGAATTGGTTCAAATTTCATGAGTTTACATACATTCATTCCTACAGGTTTCGATCATTTCTTATTATAAAAACAATTTTGTATCAATATCGGACTGGTCATTCAAGATTAAAATGGCCCAAATTACCAAATTAATCTTGTCAGTAATGGGCAAATTCTTCTTTACATTAAGCCGCCCAGCAAAACACCAGACAGTCCAGCCCAACAAAATGTGAACAACTCAGCATTGGATATTGGGCCACAAAAGCCCATGGTTTATGGATGTCCATTAAGCTAGCTAGGTATTGAACTTATTGAACACTTCTGCAATCATATCATTTGATTATATGTAGTGTTAAATCAAAATACCTATTATAATGTGAGTACGTGCATATGACATTATTCCAACATATTCAGATTGTTTACATCTCAAAGAATAAACAAAATAAATGATTTAGTGTTTAGGTTTAGGGTCAAAAAGTCCCAAGTGCAAATAAGAGTCACGAATAAATAAAATAACGTAAAATAATCAAAATTCATAATCTCCAAACGAATTGAGAGTCTCCTGACGTAAGACAACACCCCTTTAGCCCCAACCGATCGATTCACGGTCGTGTCATCACCTCATCTCGAATGCAATAGTGCCGCAGAAGCATCAACAGAAGCACCAAAAGAAGAAGTGGCATTAAAGCCATGACTATAACCCGAAGACGAATAAGTTGCATTAGATGCATAAATCAAAGACGCAACACTAGATGGCGGCGGCGGAGCACCATAGGTAGGTACCGGCATTTTGGGCGGCAATTGAGGTGGTGACTCCCCTTCGAACTCTAGAAGTCGGACCACCTCCTTCATCGACGGGCGAAGCCCGTCATCCGGATGCGCGCACCACAACCCCACCACCATCAACCTCTCCATCTCCCTCTCATCATAACCTCCACACTCCTCCAAACTCACATCCGCCGCCTCCAACGGCCGCCCCATCCCGTACAACTCCCACACCCACTCCACCGTCCTCACCTGCCCCGATATGGGTCGCCTCCCTGTCGAAATCTCCAGCGCCACTATCCCGAAACTGTACACATCTGACTCCTTGCTCGCCCTTCCCGTCATCATGCACTCGGGCGCCATGTAGCCCATCGTGCCGGCTATGATCGTTGTCTGCGACCCCTTGTCGTGGTCGATGACCCTGGCTAGTCCGAAGTCGCCTAGCTTAGCATTAAAGGCCGAGTCAAGCATGACGTTACTTGACTTGATGTCTCGGTGGACCACACATTGATCACACTCCTCGTGCAAATATAGCAGTGCCGCCGCGAGCCCCCGCGTAACCTTGAACCGTGTCTCCCAGTTCAGTGGACGATTTTTCCGGTTGAAGAGGTGAGAGTCTAAGCTGCCGTTTGGTTGGAGTTCATACACCAGAAGGAGCTCACGCTTCTCGTGACACCAGCCTATAAGTTGTACTAGGTTCCTGTTGTACAAAACCAACATTTTTTAGTGATGTTGTTTTGCACATTATTAAAAGTAGACCTGCTTATTCGGCCGATTCCGGTTCTAATCGGACTGATTGACCGGTTAACCGGTTTTAAATTTTCATAAATTCTAGAATCGAAATCGGAACCGGAACCGGAACTGATCGATTCCGGTTTGGAACCGGCCGGTTAAGAACCGGTCGATTCCGGTTCCGAACCGGAACTGATGTGTAATTTTAATCCGAATTTATTTATAATTTTAAATAGTTAAACACTAAAAAAATAATAATCCAACATCTAGAAATATACTCCATCCGTCCCTAAAAATTTGTCACCTTTCAATTTTACCATTTTTGTTAGTGGACCCCATATTCTGCTAACTCATTTTCACTCACATTTTATTATAAAACTAATATATAAAAGTAGGACCCACATGACACTCCCTCCGTCCTCGAATACTTGACACGGTTTGACCCGGCACGGGTTTTAAGAAATATAATGGAAAGTGTGTTGAAAAAGTTGGTGAGATGTGGGTTCTACTTTAAAAGTATTAGTTTTATAATAAATGTGAGTAAGAATGAGTTAGTGGAATATGGGGTCCACTACCAAAAATGGAAAAAGTGAACTGTGTCAAGTATTCGGGGACGGACCGAAATGGCAAACTGTGTCAAGTATTCGGGGACGGAGGGAGTAATACCTAAAAATTCAAATAAATACAAAAAAAATACAAACCAACAATACAATAATATTCATATATATATATATATATATATATATATATATATATATATATATATATTATATGTGTATATATATATATATTGATAAGAGTGATGCCAAATGTAGTAGGTCGGACTAGTTTATGTTAATAATTTTTTAATGCAAAAAATGGAGTTCTAAACTTTAGCAATTTTTTAAAAAAATGAGTTTTAAAATTGAATTCCATTTTCTCTTTATTTGGCTAAACAAATATTCAATGGAATTTCCAATACTAATTGATCTTGTTGTGACTTTTTAGTTTATAAAGGAACAGTTAATAAATTATTCACAAACAAGTTAAAATCTCATGTTAAATGAATTATTACATAAATTTGTTATAGAGTTAAGTTTTTATCATATGAAATGATATTGCATTTGTAAAAGTTCTTTTGGAAATTAAAAACAAACTTATAATGTCCTACTCATTGTAAATAGTTCATAAAAATGGATTGGGGAAATAATTGCAGATTCCAAAGGATCACGGTTTAATCATTTTAAATACTTCACAAAACAGAACTTGCAAATCTAACATTGTTTAAATCTAAAAATCACTCAATGTTTTAAATTATTTTACTTTAATTCAAAATTAATCCAATTAAATTAGATTTATTAGTATATTAAATTATAAAAAAATAAAATTGAATTATAATCCAGTTTCCGGTTAGGAACCGGTCGGTTCCGGTTCCGAACCGGAACCGGTTTTATTTAAAAAGTTGGAACCGGTACCAGAACCGATTCCGGTTCCGGTTCCTCAATTAACCGGCCGGTTCCGGTTCCGATTTCGATTAACCGAGAACCATTTAAACACCTCTAATTAAAAGATATCGGTTTAAAAAAAATTGAGAAAATTTGAAAGTGAAAAACGACCAAATTCATCGCTTCTGATTACAGACAACACTATCGATTTACGTTTATACCTGTGGCGTAGCCGGCTGATGATCTTCACTTCCGATGCGTACTCCTTTGCTCCTTGCTTCGAGTTCTTGGAAACCCGCTTCACCGCGATGTACGAGTCCAGATTCTTCAAGTAGCCTCGGTAGACGCCGCCAAAGCCACCCTCACCCAGCTTGCTTTCCTCTGCAAAATTACCCGTGGCGGCCGCAAGCTCTCCGTAGGAGAATCTTCTAGGCCCACTCCCCTTCTGAAAATCCATCTCCATAGCCGAAACATCCCCGTCCTCCTCCTCGTCCTCATCCTCCACATCCCCGTCCTCCTCCTCGTCCTCATCCTCCACATCCCCATTTCTCCCTCCTCTTTTCCTTCTCCATAGCCTGTATCCCACCAAAACCAGCCCAACTGCTGCCGCCATAGATAAAGCCGCAATCAACCTGACCGGTTTTCCCACCGGTTCGGGGACAGGGCCGGTTTTATTAGGTGGTGGACGCCTATACTTAGGGTTAGGGCCGGTGGAATTACGTTGCGTATCTTCGATTTTCAGATCCAGAGTGGAACTGAAACTCCATGATCTGACATTGTTTGTCTGGAAGCAGTCTCCAGTCGCTGCAGAGAACCCGATTTCGACAAACTCCGGTAGAATAGTCCGGAGATCTACAGTGTATTCAATACGTGACAACTGAGGCGGCTGTACATTAAACTCATTAAAAGTGACTCGAAATTTCATGTTTGAAGAATTATAACTAATCCAAGCATCAGTTGTCTTCCCCTCCGTCAGATTGTTTCTCCACGGCGCATACACGGTGGAGTTCAGAGACCTCACGTCGATCCCCACGTGCTGGCCTTGCGGGTCGTTGAACTCAGAAGTAGAGAATGTGTCGAATTCGACCGCCAAGAATGGGACTTGGGATATTAGAGGAGCATGTGCGGCTGACCATGGGGCGAGGCCGAGGCCGGCGCCGGAGGATTTCGCCGGAATCGTGGAATTGAGCGGAGAGAGGAAGAAGGCGAGCCCGTCGGCAGCGCATCCGGTGGCCTGGATGACGAAGGAGAAATGGGTGTTGAAGTCGGTCAAGTTGCCGGTGGCCTTGTCCCAGAGGTGCAGGGGTTCGGCGTAGGTGGCGCGGCCGATGAGTTGGGTGCCGTTGCTGCTCTTCTCGTTGGTGGTGACCTGGAGTCCTTCTGGGGATATGTAGGCGCTGCCTTGAAACCTGAGCACGCTGTCCTGATCACGCGTGATGGGGGAGAGGTTGAAGGAGAGAGGAGAGGCGGTGGAGGTTGTAAGAAGGAGTAGGAGATAGGTTGAAATTGAACAGTAAGGCGCCATTGATGGATAGCTTCTGCTGCTGCTTTTGCTGTGGAAACCTCACCTCTTATATAAAGTCTTTAACGCGCCAAATGGATAAAAATAACCATTCATATACTCCTTTTTTCTTAATCCGTCTGACTTATCGAAAGATTTTATAAAAGGGGTAGTGATAAAATGCAAACTTATATATTGTGCATACTCAAACCTCCTCAACACTGCTTCAATACAGTTTTAATACAATATCAACAATGTAAAATTTCAAGATTTTAATGTCAATACAGTATCAACACAACATCAATCATTGACTACCGTTAAAATTCTGTTGACATTTTCTTGTTGATGTTATTTTTATCTGTTGACATTTTTCGATGGTCCAGATCCTAGTTTAGAATTTGTACAATATTTAGAATTTTCATTTGATCACATTCCTTTATAAAAGTTTGTTATACACCGTAATTACTTATATTGAATTTTTGGCATGCCGTAAACTTTTTCCATTTTGCTTTCCTTTTTACTTTTATTTTTATTGGTAAACAAATCCTACTTTCCATTTACTCTTTACGTCCACGTTCCACTGACTTTTTCAGTTCACTTTTGTTCACATTTTTTAAAACTAGCACCAAATTAAACTTGGACAATATTTTATAGAGGGGGAAGTATACACCCCTAGTCCTAGACCTTACTGATTAATTTGAATCCATTTTCATACCTTAATTACTTCAAATCTTTTTATAAAATTAATTTATATAACTCTTTTTCATTCATTTTTCTTTACATTTTTTTTCAAAAATTTATGCTAAGTTAAAACTGAGAGAGAATTGGGTAATGAACGATTCAACTGAACTTGTGGAATAGGATACTGTGAAGATAGGCACCGACTCGTCGTTGAATGAGTTTGGAAAAATGAAAACTTTTTTTCTTGGACTAATATTCTTCTTCATTTTCTTGGCCAAAGTCTTCTAATCAATCACTTGCACTATTATTGGTTGCATGTTTTCATTTTCGTTCTTCGTAATAATCAAGTTTATTACTAGCACGTTTAAAGTTAAATAAATTATTTCTATTTTGATAAAAAGAAATCAATAATTTTGATATTCTTACTTCATATTCATCCCATTAAATATAAAATATTTATATTTATTTTGATACGAAACTTTATATAATGATTATTATTTCATGAGTTAATTGAATAGAGGATATCCTATTAAATTTAAAATATTTATATTTATTTTTTGATACGAAATTTTATATAGTGATTATTATTTCATGAGTTAAGTGAATAGAGGATAAAGTGAGAAAAAGAAAAAAAAATAAAAATTATATTATTTATATTTTAGGAAATGCGATAGTTTTAGTGTGATAATACTATATAAAAATGCGTTAGTGGATCCACTTGATATACATAATAAAATATGGTATGAACCCACAACATATTAATCAAGGACTTTTTCTACGGAATCTTATTCAACTTGTGACTTGTTCTTTTAGCTACCGAGTTAATAAATATAATTAGGAAAGCTACTGTATTTTAGAATAAGATGAGGACTAGCTGAGATTGGGCCATTAGTAACGACTATCCCTTCAACTAGAATAAGATGAGAACTAGCTGAGATTGGGCCATTAGTAACGACTATCCCTTCAACTACGACAGGAACGTAATCAAATGCAAACTCTAAATATTATACAAACTTCAAATTATAATTTGAACCGTTTAAAATGTCAACAGATAATAAAATAATAGCAACAAAAAATATCAACACAATGTCAACGGTTGATGCTGTGTTGACATTGTTTTGATAATGTGTAAACATTTTTTGTTGTTATTTTGTCATTTGTTGACATTTTTTAACAGTCTAGAACATAGTTTGGAGTTTGTACACTATATAGAGTTAGTTTGCATTGCATCACTGCCCTACAACCATATTACTATCTCATCAATAAACCACAACGGTAGATTCAGAGATTTGACCGGGTGAAGGTATAAACTAGGGCAATGTAATATTGCTAGTCACTCTTTTTGCTTGCTTGATTGTGTTTGTTGTGCTGAAGTTCGTGTTCAACTATAGGCTCGTCTCTTGTGAGGCTGTGATTTGCCCTTTGAAAGAGTGAAACGTTTATGTAATATATCTACTACTAGTTCTTTAGTTAGCAAGAGATTGGGCTTCCCTATATTGTTCGGCCCGAAATGAAATTAAATAAAGCCCAGCTTGTAAAAGATCAAAATGAAGAAATTTAATGTGACAAAATATTTTAGGCCCGATTTATAAATTTCTATGGCTCAACTTAATTCAATTGACAAACCAGTTATTACTACAAATCACATATTCCAACAAAATTATTTGATTTAATACTTACAATCGTATCATTATCTCTCATCACTTATTTTGAAGGAGCAAATTTAAGTAGGATCGGAAGGCTGACTAAGTGAAGGTAGACTAGCGTAATGTAAAGAGAGAATCCATAAAGAGATGAGGGACTCTTGACTTTGGAGACAATGATATATTTTGCTTCACACTTTTACTTTCTTGAAAGTGTTTATTGTGCCAAAGCCGGTGTTCGACAATAAGCTTGTCTCCTATGGTTTGATTTGATGGTGATCGTTGTTGCATTTTTCTTGCTTTTTCTGTTTTTATGTTATCTGACTGTGCTTATGGTTAAACTTAGTTATTATTGTGTTGTGATTTTTGTTTATTAGTACGTTAGATGATTCGTTGTTGATTTTTATTGGACATGACTTGAGACTCGCTATCTAGGTGGCTTGAGCATTTTTTTATTGCACTATAAAGAAAAGGAAAGAGTGAAACGATGATATACCGTCTTCACTTATTTATAACTTTGATTAACTAAATTATACTCCCTTCGTCCCACAATAATTGTCACTTTTTTCCATTTTTGTTTTGTCCCACAATAATTGCCACACTTCAATTTTTACCATAAATGGTAAGTAGGTCTCACATTCTACTAGCTCACTTCACTCACATTTTATTATTAAACCAATATAAAAAAGTGGATCCCATATTCAATTAACTTTTTCAACCAACTTTTATTTACACTTTTTAAAACTTGTGCCCATAAGTGTGATAATTTATGGGACAGAGGGAGCAGTACTTTGCAAGAGATTGGGCTTCCCTATATTTATTCAAATTTTCGGCCCAAAGATAAATTAAATAATGCCCAGCTATCAAAAGACCAAATGAACCTACGGCCCAGGTTATAAATTTCTAAGGCTTAACTTTATTCACTTGAGAAGCCTGTTATTTCATTTCTCTACTACTAGGAGTGTCAATTTTTTTGCAGTATGAGGTTTAAAAAAGGGTAAGAAAAGTTAATGAAATATAAGTCTTATTTGTATATTATTTTTAAATAAATTATGAGTTTAATAGAATATGAATTCTATTACCATATATAAGAAAAAATAATCAGGACTCCTGTAGTTTACGGACGTATAAAAATGAAAAAATGGGACTCATAATCCTAGACATAATCCTAGACCGAGGGGGTATTTTTTTTACTACCATATGGGATTAAATCATATATTCATATCCATCAATGGAACATTGTATTTTTTTAAATTTCTTTGAGTTTTAATATTGCATCAAATATACTATAACATGTAGTATTAGCTTAGTGGCAGACAGTTTATAGCCGGAGCAGATTCCTCATGATATCAATTTGTGAACTGCGTACTAAACTCGTTATAAATAAATCCAGCCTTAAGGAATCTAAAGTCGCTTAATTAAATTTAAGTGCTTTATTATGCTATTCAAATGTCAATATATTCAAGTAAACTTGCGTCTCGATAACACCAACAGTCCAACATTAAGTTGTCGCTTAATCATGTTAATAATTATTCAGTCACTACTAATTAAAATAGTAGTCCGATTGTTTTAGTTCAACCAATTATATTATATTGCAGTACTAATTATATTGCAGCCTGTATTTATGGTACTCGCCAAATAATAGAAAAAACAAAAGAACAATGAAATAATTTTTCAAAATCCCACATGTCACGCTTGTACATTTCCATTAAACTATTGTACCCGATAACTATGATAACAAAAGCCTCTACTTATATACACACACGTGTCTATCATCTATTCGCTAGACAGCCGCATCAATTTCTAAATCATTCACTAACCAATCCCACCTAATCAAAAAAGGGGTTTTCCCAATTTATGTATGTACGAGGTAGCCACACTTCACTTGTCTTGTATATTTAACTCTCTCAAGTACAAGAGTGAGTGAATATAGTTTCTCCACCTGGTCAACCCTAATTGGTTTCTTGTCTCATTTAAATTTAATACTATACTTCCTTCGTTCCTAAATTAAGAGTCACGCTTTTCCATTTCGATCCGTCCCCAATTAAGAGTCACATTTCATTTTTACCATAAATAGTAAGTAGGTCTCATATTCCACTAACTCAATTCACTCACATTTTATTATAAAACCAATATAAAAAAATGGGTCTCACATTCCACTAACTTTTTCAACCAACTTTTCTTTGCATTTCTTAAAACTCGTGCTTGGTCAAAGTGTGACTCTTAATCGGGGACGAAGGGAGTATTTAATTAGACGCACCTCAATATCTGTCCGAAATCAAAGCGAGTATTCGATTTAACTCAGTCTCGTATGTGTCCGATCATACAAACTTGCAAAAACACGTGGTATCCATTAGAATAGCTGGCAAGTAGTCGATTAAATACAATTTCGAATGTTCTAGATCAGACAGACTTGTAAAACACACGGTAGCTACACGTCAAATACATTTAACATTATCTCAAAATAAAAAAAACGCTCCTAGTTTTGTAAGGAAGTTTGGCTTTGTTGAAACCACTTTCCTCCTTTCCACATAAAGCTAAGAACAATTGTCCCAAAATCCTTTTCCTTCCAAAGAGAGTTGTTTTCCAAATTAGTAAGTCCTCTAATTGTCCCTTACTCCTTTTGATCAGTAGTTTCTTGAAATTTTTCTTCAAATATATGTATCATGTCCCACCTAATTGCATTCATATGTTTGACTTTACATTGTTGTAGGAAGCAGAAGAATAAACCCTAGAATTGGTGTTGGGGGAGGAGATGGGGAGGGGCAAAATAGTAATTAGGCGGATCGATAACTCGACAGCAGGCAGGTGACCTTCTCGAAGAGGAGAAGTGGGCTGCTCAAGAAGGCTAAGGAGTTGTCAATCTTGTGTGATGCTGAAGTGGGACTGATTGTGTTTTCCAGCACAGAGAAGCTCTATGATTTTGCAAGCACCAGGTTCATTTTCTCTCAATTAAATTTGCAATATTAGTTTATTATTACTATGCATCTCAACCTCTAAATCTGGGAAAAATATATTATTTGAAGATCGATATGTTTTGGTATTTGATTTTATTTCTTAATATATGTATGATTGCATATATATGGAATGGATACATTTACTACAATACACAGTGAATAAACAGATTTTGAAATGAATAATGGCTAGAATTGTATTTTGAAATTAATTCAGACCCAATCGATGCGTTTAGCCTTACACTTTGTTCTCTTCAATTTTCAACCCATAACTTATCAATTTCTTTTGTTTGCACGTTTTCAGATATCTTCGAAAAGTTGATCAGAAAAATAACATATATGCATACATGAACTCATCGATCCCTATATTCTTTTTTACAAGATTATAAAAAAAATTATATTTTTTCTTCTATTTTTTGCATTTTAGTGGTTCAATGTACTATATACACAACATGAGAACAATCAATTAGTCTAATCTAAACACAACATGAACATATATTTATGCAACTATTTCTACGATCTACTAATCCTATATATATCAATCTTATATATTGCATCCACCAAACCAATGATGTAAAAGATTGATTCACGTACGGCCTTATAAAATCCCATGACGAAATAACGAGTCACTTGTTCATCTCCATCGCCAGAGGCAAGGCGCAACTCAAACTTTTTTCGAAGTTAGATAATTTTTTTCAAGTGAAAATGTAAGAAATGAACCTTTTCGAAAAATGCTAAAAAGTTTGGAACACGAACTATGATGTGATCAATCCTCATGTGGTGTAAATGTTTAGCAGTATGAAATCGGTGATCGAAAGATACACGAAGCTGACAGAGGACAATTATCATCTCATCAATCCTACTTCTGAGATCAAGGTACACCTGTTCTATAATTTTCTGATTTACTACCCATGTTATTTACTTCTCACTTAATTGTCTGCTAGAATAAAATTTGTAAATGAACAATGGAAATAATATGTGAATTGCATCTTCAAGAAAATTAGCAATATATTGTGAATATTTTAGGTCATGATTGAGTAAAGTTGATATCATCACAATTTTAAGTGAATATACATATGTTATATGCCCTAAAACTAAAGAAGAATAATGGGATTAATGAATCTATATCATTATATGATATGAGTCATATAACAAGCCCTTTTGCTAGAAAGTACTAGCATTTGGAGTTTAGGGTTTTGGCTTTAAATATAAAAAGGTTATAATTAATTACCTAATCGTCCAGCTGATCAAACTAGGTTTTGTGACACAATTGATGTTCCATTCCTTCCATTACAATATGGGGCTAGTTAAAGGATATTTCAGTATTGAGTTTTCATCAATCTAAATTATAATGCATCAGAAAAAAGTTTTTTTATTTTTGTCCATTCATCAAAATTACTCTTTATCCATTTATGTTAAGTTTCTTTCTCATTAGTGTCATTTTCTACTTACAATACTTCAACTATTTATTTTTTCTATCTCTTTCTTACTTTACCAATTTTGTATTAAAATTTGTGGTATTCACTGTTAAGACTATTTTTTGTAAGACATAGTATGTACTCCTTTCGTCCCATTAGACATGAATTTATATAGTGTTGCTTTTGTGAGTTAATGAGAGAATAAAGTAAGAAAGATGACAAAATAGAGATGATATTCTTTTCATTTTAGGATACGTTTCATTTTTAACAGTACAACCTAAAAAGAAAAATGTTTCATTTTTAATGGGAGCGGATGAGCATGTGGCTTAATTGAAATTAGATGCTATAATTAGTTGCATACATTAATGTGTAGGTAATAAGTAATCCATTTTAAGACCTTTCAAGATTTTTGGGTTCAACAAAGCCTTAGTGTCAGTAATCATCCAATACACTAATCATCCATTTTGTCTTTGTTACAGTTTTGGCAGAGGGAAGCATCAAGCTTGAGGCAACAGCTGCAGTACTTACATCAATGCCGCAGGTATGTCCAAATTTTCATATGTAGCAATAGAGTGAAGTGTGTGTATTAAAATCAAGGACAAATTTCCGGAAAAATCATAATGTTTGGTCGAATTATGATATGTCCAACAACTTTATATACCATTGTGTTAAAATATATATTTTGGATTTATTCGCAACTATCCCATGCACGCTGAAAAATGTGGTTTCATGTCTGTAATATATTTCAACCAAACGACGTCGTTTTATGTATGAATAAACAACATTGTTTAACTCACCGGCAGTGATGTTCATGTATGATTTCCGAGTTGTCATATCAAATACCATTTTACCAAAAAAGAGTGATGTAGGATAATTGCGAACAAATCCAAACTTCATGGTTTATCTGATTAGTTTGTGCATTTCTTTGTTTGGTACAATATGTTTGTAGAAATCACCGTTTTATTTGGAATTATCGTTCCTACTAGTTTAGACATAGTCATTCTTTGTATTTTTAATTTTATTCTGGAAAAAATTACCCCTCACATATACTTTATGATTTCACAACATTTTCCAACGCAATATTATTCTCTATGAATTTTGTTATTATTAGTTTCCATTTGCATTTCTTATGCATACTATGTAGATGAATTATACTTTGAGTTTGTCAATCATTTCCTATTCTTCTACCTTCATTTCATGCTATCATACCAAGCATATCCTAAAAGCATACCACATGCATTTTCCCGGTGAGTACGTACAGGCAGCTTTTAGGAGAAGAGCTTTCAGGATTGAGCATTGAGGACCTCCAAAATCTGGAAAATTGACTCGAGAGGAGTCTAAAAGGAGTGCGAACAAGGAAGGTGAAAACTATTCTAATATTTATATTGAAAATATAAATAAAAAGATATCAACTTAAATATCAGTATGATTAGTCTCTTTACACATATAAAGTATACTTCAATGAATGAGATCGGACTTAACCCTAATATTCCTCTCTGGTCGGAACAAACGATGAGGGAGGAGATCAAAGAGCTACACATGAAGGTATATATTCTTGTGACAAGTCCACATATCTCCAACTGTGTAAGGTTCTTGAATAAACTTATCACTCATGTCTCAGGCAAACCTCACTCAACAAGAAAATATAGAACTACACAAGAAGATACACATTGCAAGTCAAGAGAATGCAGAGCTGCAGAAAAGGAACAAACTAGACGTAGTGAACTTGGGGTAATTTTACTTTATTTTCTCTTCATTTATCTAATTAACTCATCAAATACCATTTCCCTTAATTTGCATATATATGCCCAAAATTATACTATACATAGCATTATGAGTGGTGTTCAACTATAAAGCATGTGTATAATATTGGTTGCTTCAACAGGCTTCAACTGCATTAGGGTTGGTGGCTGATGGAATCACAACCCTATAGCTAAAGTCACTGGTTGATGTTTGTAAATTGATACCTTCAAGAACTGAGTTGATGATTTTCACATTGGTTGTATAAAACAATTTGTGTGGGGGTTTATAAATTAAATGAGCTATAATTTCTTCTAATATACTCATCATCCCTTGGGATGAGTTTTCATTTGTAAATTGTAATATAAGGTGTTTTTATTTAGAGAGCCTATGGTTCGGAGTGGAACAGTGGCCCATGTGGTTGGTATGCAAAAAAACATGATCTACGATCAAAATGGTTGTGACTAATGAGAACGTTTATGAGTCGACTTGTAATAGTGGCCTGAAAAAGAAATCGAACAGTTCGAAATAAAGATGATAGACAAGTCGAACGTCCACGACAAAAGCCGAACCTTCTCATTTTTCTTACATTATTCATGAGTCCAACATGACTTTTTCATCAAACATAATGTAAATATAGTAGAAGTCCTTCAAGAAGCTATGAATGGCTTCAACAATAAGTTTTTCAAAAGTAAGAAATTGGGCCCATAAATTTAAAAAATTATAAGAAAAAAGATGAAATTAGAATAAAAACTACAAGTATTGCTGTGATATTATAAGATAAAATGTTGCATTTGATTTTGACATGGATTTTTAAAATATAAATGAATAATATATTAATTTTATAATAAAATAAATTAATGTTGCACTCATTTTTCCGGTAAATAGAGCAAACATTTTAAACAGTTACGGGAAATATTTATGATAATTACCGCCGGAAAAATTAAATGGCTCCCTCCGCTGCCTTCACACGGCGGCTGGCCGCCTCTTCCGCCACTTTCCGATTTCCTCTGCTGGTCCGTCAATTGCGCTCGGACGCCACTCTGGAAGCAATACGGAAGGCGTCGGAGAACAAAATCCCCAACTTGGTGCTGTACAACTACCCCTCATTCTCCGGCGCATTTGGAGCGCTTTTCGCGCACCTCTACCACTCTCGACTCAACCTCCCTTGCTTCATATTGCCTTTCTCCTCCGTTTCGCCCTTCAGGTAACGTATGCTTGTCTTCTTCACGAATTTATGGTATTATCTGGCGGTGTTCAGTTAAAAATGTGATTTAGTATTCAATGAATGATATGGAGTAATTTGTAATTGAGCTTCTGTTTCGCATTTCTGATTTTGATGGAGTTGAAATCAGGAATTCATAGTATTTCCTAATTTCAATCCGTTTAGGTAATTTATTAACATGTACTCATCACCTGTAGTTAGCATTAATCACAATCTGAGAATGTATGGCGATGTTGTGATGAATTTGATTTTATGCTTATATTGCATTCTGCTTTTAATCTGCATGAATTTATGGTATAATCTTGCGGTGTACAGTTGGAAGTGGCATTTAGTATTCAATCCTGATGTGGAAACAGCATTTAAGCAGTATGCATTGTTGTTGTAAGTCAGCACATGTGTGTTGAAGTGAAATGATAATTTGTGATTGAGCTTCTGTTTCACATTTTTCGATATAGACGAAAATGAAATAAAAAATTCCTGTTTCCTATTTTTGATCCATTTAGGTAATATAGTAGTACTAAATCTTGTGTGTGCATCACCTATAGTTTCAGAGAATGTATGGTGGTGTTGTGGGGAATTTATTTTCGATGTTTATACTGCACTCTGCTTTTACATGCTTGAAGTATAGTGGATATACTTTTCACCAGTATGTTGTATCAGAGATGCAAGTAGGTGTGACTCAGGACCTGATCCACTGTTTTTTGGTGATGAGCTGCCACAGGCGTACTAACATTTGTGTAACCTTGCCACTGTATATATCTGCCCTTACAGTCTTCTTTCGTTGTAATGTTTCTTTAGCGTTGATGACTTGTGCATAGAAGGAATGAAGACGTGCTACTTTTTAGACTGTTTGGGTCCGAAAGGTTTTCCTTTGGAGCTTTCCAGGCGAACATCATCCACGTGAGTCATAGTTGCACATGTTACTGAATGTCTTTTAACGTATGATTCCTTCTAACTGGGAGTTCTGGACATGAAGTTGGCACTGGTTTAACTCAACATCTTTTGTTATTAGGGTCATTGGTTTTGATCACCGGAAATCAGTGCTTTCCCAAATTTCTTCAAGGGAAGATTCTGATCCGAATATTTCAATTCATGTAAATATCGAGAAGAGTAGCTCCACTGCTGTGTATGAATATTTCTCTGCTAAACTCTCAGATACTAGATCTGATCAGGTAACTCAGAGCTGGATGTTTTATTTTGGTTTTTCTGTTTTACTGGATATACAGCTGTTAATAAATTTTCATAAGTAGTGATGACTCATTTTAAGTGCTAGACACATGGCAGATTGATAATATGAGCCTGCTAAACCATGATGACCAAGAACGCATGGAGATGATTCTCAAATATGTTGAAGCTGGAGATCTACGGCAATGGAATTTACCCAACATTAAAGCCTTTTATATTGGACTAAGAGCATTTCGGTCGAAATTAAACTGCATCACTAACCCACTCATGTATCAACAGGTGCAAGCAATTTGTATAAATTTACTCCATTTTCTTCTTTGGAAATATGACACCATTGAAGCAATTGTAAACTGAAAAAGCAGTAACTGTATCTGTAGATTCTGTACTATCTGATAGTTGTATTGCTGGATGAAGTAATCTTTTAATAATTTAAAGTCAACTCCATTGAAGGAAAAGAGTTACTCAGTCACTATTCTTTCAACACTGGTATGCTTTGATTTGTGTAGATTTGAATACTTTACTTAGTTTTGGTCTTCTTCTGCTATGAACAGTTAACAGAGATTTGCTCTGAAGACTTGATCATCAATGGAGACACCTGTCTTTCTAATCGACAGACAGAAGCAAGTAAACTGCTGAATAAAGTGTTCAAGATTAAGTTGGGCCGAGGCTTTTATGGTGAATGTCTGGTATGACAATTGTCAAATGACCTGTTCAGTAGTCCATAATTAGTTAAATTACGCTTGTGATTTTCATCATTAAGTCAATCTTAAAGCATGTGACATAATTACATTAATTGAATCATCTTTATTCTTGTTATTTCCATTTGCTATTTTTTAAATTTATATTCTACTCCCTCTGTCCCACGGTAAGTGAGGCACTTCTTTTAACCATGGGTTTTAGGAAAATGATAATTAAATAGTTAAAGTGGAAAGAGAGTAAAGTAAGTGGAGTATAATTCTTATTTAGTTATTTTATTTGGGGTGATTCTCGCATTTGACAGGCTTGAAACTATTAAAAGCCTGAAGTAATATAATTATATGTTAATTGCCTGGCGTCTATCTTGTTGGCTAGGCGATAAGATCTGATGGGAATTCAGATTTCAGTGATGAAATGGGCAAGGAACTTAGCCAAATGAGTGCAGCAGCTGGGTTAAGGTGATTGAACCATGCTCTATCTGTTTTCCTTTTGTCTTTCCATAAGATTAATTGTCCCTCGTAATTCATTTTTGCATCTGTCTTTCATGTTTGTCATATGCATCTCTGTCTTGCATGTTTTCCGAAAACTTTTGATGCCATAATTCCTTAGGACTAGATTGCCACTCATCTCAGCAACAGGCATGAACATATGGATGATAGTATGCAGTTGCACAATAGGTGTATCGTTCATGGCTAGCTTGAGCCTTGATGTAGTTAATTGTTGTGTGCATGTATCAGTTTAAATTACTAGGCGAACCTTTTAAGCATGTTTAAATTTCAATTTTCAAGTTTGATACTCTTTTACTATTAGCTCTCTTTTCACCTTTGTAAATTTGATGCCTGAAGTAAAACAAACAGAAGTTTAGTGTGGCTACTGCTACTTAGCTGGGTGTTTGTTTGCCATGTGTGTCACACTGAGTATGCCTACAAATGAAACAGGCCTATTGGAGCAGTCGTTTACATGCAGAGGAACAATCTAAAAATGTGCCTGAGAACTGTAGACAGCGGTACTGATACATCTGAAATTGCTAAGGTTTGCAACGTGGCGGACTTATTCTCCTTTTATGCACTTATTATAAACAACCCATATAAGAATGTTTCCAGCAGAATTCCTGATCAAGTTTCAAGTCTGGTTTCTGTATCTCTACCTGCAGGCATACGGTGGTGGTGGTTTTCCAGGTTCCAGCTCCTTTATTATTCGTATGGATGAGTATAACCAGTGGCGTTCAGCACTGCCATCGCCAATAAGATAATGCCATCAGTGATAAGGAAGTTAGTTACTTTGTTATTAGCTCGCTTTACTCTCTGAAGTTACTTCCATGATTTCATTGACTAGCGTCGATCTAATGGGTTTATGCCTTGGGGGTTCCATGTGATCACTTTTATAAACTAAAATTTTCTAACACAGAAAGGCTGTAAGTGGTGGTGGACAGTACATTGTTAGAAATATGACGGTTTGATTTGTATTACAACAGCCTTGTTGTTTGGCACTACTTTTATATCAAGTGAGAGGATTATCTTCTGAGGATCAAGAGACTGTGACCTTATAATTTATTAGACAATTTTGTTTCTCTTTGCCGAGATATACTTTAGCCCCAAAATATGTAACACAATTTGCCATGTTTATACTTAACTCTGGTGATTAATAAGGAAAAAGGATTCAATTACTAGGTATCATGTGGCCATTAGTTAAGATTAACCTCTTTTTGTGGATTTATATCATTGTGGATTTCTTAGTTTAAGATTATATAGTAGCCTTAATTTGTGTATTTTGGATTTCTAATGCATTTTCCCCCAAAATTCAATATTTCTATCTCTTGGATTCTATCTTGCGAGGATTGTAGGGTTGTTAGGTTATATGAGTGCTGTGTTTTACTTCTTTAATTATTGTTATTGTGAATATTGAAGTGTTTTTAGTGTTTGACTGATGAAATTTCATGGTAAACTTTCAATAGAAGGTCATATTTGCATATAAGAATGAAGTGTAATATGGAAAAGATAACAGGGAAGGAATAATGCGCAATTTGAAAGGTTTAGGTGAATCATGTGTCTCACTTATGGACATTCGCTAACGACTTTCTTTTGGTTCCATTTTCAGATTTGACAAAGGCATGCCGTGATATATGAGATAAGAATCTTGTATGAGGAGATCAAGAAAAGTGGGGTCGCAAGAAGACAAAAGATTTACTTCTGGATTTTCTGTGTTCTTTGGACGGAAGATTTCATCGAAAAGTTTTAAAAGATAAAGAGGTCCCACGCTCTAGTGTGGATTCAGAGTATAGAGCTATGACTATCTGTATGTGAGATCATGAATGCACATTGGTTTCTGTATGTGAAGTGGGTTTGAATGTTTGAATACAAGCTAATTTTTGGTGAGATAATCAGGCTGCAATTCACATGGCATCTAATCTAGTCTTTCATGAGTGAACCATGCATATTGAGATTGATTGTCACTTTGTATAAGCTGTGCTTGATTAATATCTGTGCCCCAGCTTGACGGGAAGTGTTAGAATGAGATTTGTGTGTATCAGTATATGGTATAAGTAGAGCAGGTTAGTGATTGCCTAGTTCATATAGGACTATTGTGTATATACAAGTACTTTGATCAGTAGATGAATATACATATATTTCATGTTTCTACCTTTGATTTAACATCTTAAAATTGCAGAATACTCACAGAAATAAAGGCAGCAAAAATATCCTTGATACCTATTAGTGGAAAACATTTAGTAAACTGGACAATTAGCAACTTGTATGCCTTTAGCGGTAGGACAAGTAGCCAAGATGCAGTGTTCACCGCTCGTGCCCCACCAATCTATTTCTTTATCCTCTATGCCGAATGTAAAATAGAGTGCCACTGCCATGAAAGCTACTCCGGCATCTAGAGCCGCTGAAACAATGTAGTTATACCTCTGCCACCAGTTTTTCCGGTAACGGAAGAGGAAGTAGTTGAAGATCGTCCCAATGATGACCCAGGCATTGTAATTTAATGGTGTTGCAGGTGGCATCATACCCGTTGCCCCTAGAAGGACAGGCAGGTTGATTAGAGGAATCCAAGATTGGTTTGGAAATGCCTTGTGGAAGAGCCAGACAATGACAGGACCTATTGCACCTCCAAGGAAAAACCAGTTCATTGAACTATAGTTTCCGAGACTTCCGAATATTCTTTTGGGCCCCACTAAACCCCAAATGACTGATGCATCGAAGAAGACTCTGTCTCCGGGGCATGTCCACGGACTGTCTGGTGGAAGGAGGTCGTCGTGGCATATGTTTTTGATAGATGTAAGCAGCCACCACGCCACAGAAATGTTGATTGTTCCAGCTATAACTGTTCCCACGGACTGATGCAGCATAAATGGAATACAGATGAGAAGAGTAAGTCAACTGGGATGGTAAGAATTTCAGGTATTGATTATACAACAATATATCATAGAAAGACTGCCTTGCATCTTAGAGTGATGAGTATTATGTTCTTCTATGTTATCACATATTCCAATTTCCTATAGTAAGGCCATGCTGAGCATGCTCATCATATATGTAGGTTGGTAGTCGAATTGGTGATTAGTTTATTCGAGTGTGGATCTCATCCCTTTTGGTATCCACATCATCTTATCCCTTACAGTAGGTAACGGCTGTAGAACTCAAAGTTTAGCTAACATTGGTTATTACCCATTTAAAATGATGTACTTATCTATGTGGTTGGTTAGGACTGAAACATAATTGTTCTATTCTGATTGAGTATACACAGTTTGAGAGCATGATGATGAAGAATGTGAGGTGAACAATGCAATCTACCTGAACTATAAACATTGATCTGGGAGGGATCTTCATGTAGTGGCCTAGCTTGAAATCACTTAGGAAAGAGACAGCCTGTGCCATGCTCATATATCCATAGACTTTAAAGCAGACATTTGCAATTGGTCTTCCTGGGTATACGAGACCCATAACATACTCTGTGATTATATTCAATCCAGGAGTCTGCAAATAAAACATTTTTATTTTTGTATCAGAGAATAATAATATTAAATTGACGGTTGCTATATGATACTCCTTGAATGTGTTTGTGAGCATGCACGGTGTATGTTTGGCACTGAAGGCACAACTATATTCTTTTTGTAGTCAACAACATTAGAGAGGAATGCCACTACTCAGTTACCTGGTTGGTTGTGGCTGTGATGATGCTGATTGGAAGTGTGAAAACAAAGGCAATGATACAGGCGAAGATCAGTGCCCACCATGGCATCTGAACTTGGTCATTCAAGAATATGGTGAGCATCAGAGAAGCAGTAAAGGTCACTGCTAGTAATGCATAGAACCACCAGGAAGGTATGTCTGCATATTTGCGCATAAGCTTTGTATGAACATCCTCTTTTTCGTTATATGAAGCACGGAATCTTTCGATTATTTCCCTGTGGTTTACATATTAACAAGCTGTTAAGCTAATCATCATGTTTGGGATGATGTATTACCTGAGTATGCTCTATGCATAAAATATACTTAGGTGGTAATTTAAAAAATGAATATAAAAAGTAGCATTGAAATTCAGTACCTTCCGTAGAAGAAGGCCACATGTGTTAGGGTAGATGCAATAGTTGCAAAGCCAAACCCATATGTCAGGGAAAAGAACATGCTGAGATGTATTCTGCCCTGTTGTTCGTACTTTTGAATATCCAACTCAAACTTGTCGTTTACAATTGCAGATATGTTATACTTCTGACCTTGAGATGTGAACAGGTGCGAGGAGAAAATTGGAAACTTCCTAGCACCATACAAGTCAAATCCCCAGTAGGCTGTAGGAAGCACTAAGTAGATTATGAGCACATAACCCGCAAAGACATTCATTATGGCAAAGAAGGGAGTTACTAGTGGGCTGCCCAAGAAGGATGCTACGGCTGTCCAATCTAATGTCACGGCTCCGAGGCCAAGGCCTCTCATGCCTGATCCAATCTGCTGTGCTGTGACTGACTTGGAAAATGCCCAGCACATCCATGAAATGCTTGTGAGAGTTGGAAACAGGTACCCGGGAAATAGGTACCATGAGAAGCTGCATATTAGCACAATCAGGAAAAACTTTGCCCTTGACATGCGCGCCTCATCTTTTTCATGTAAAGCCCTGCAAAGTCAGAAGAAATCATCGGTGAGGTTATGGTACAAGAATGTGGAGTTTAGTCTGTCTCAATTCGGACCACGCTAAATATGCAGATGAAGTGGAGAAAACACATGATTTTGAAAAGGAGTGATGAACACTGCACATGCAAATTCTGCTCTCTTTCCTTGGCAATTTTGGTTCATTTTTACCTTCAAAGTCTACACAGCGTTGCATTGTTGTATTTTCACATGAGATCCTTCAGTTTGGAGAGATGCATTTGATATCTCAAAATCTTGGGAAAATATGTAAACTGGTCAGCTTATCAGGTGCTGTTCATCACTTGTAATAGTTTTTGCACGTATAAATAACGAAGCTTTCGACCTCGTGATTTCACATAGTCTTATTCTATATAGCATATCTCAGGATTGATTTCTTGTTCCTCTATAATTTCACATATCTCCTTTTTTTCCTATGTCAGTCTGATTTTGTACGAGCTTCAGATACGCTGATACGCACCAGGTTATTCGATTCAAGAGCTCCTCTTTCAGGTTTGGCGTATAGCATTTTCTCATCTACTTTAATTCCAGCTAATCTTAATTATTAGCTAATGTTCACTGTGCTATGATTAAGAAAAAATCTCCAATTTTTCTGTTTCTTGACAGTAAGTTAGAGGGAGTTCATTTTCTAGTAGTAATCAGTAAAAAGTTTACTGTTTTTAAATATCCTAGTAAATTAAGCCATAGATTCCATGAGCTATGAATCTAGATGAGATTTTAGGTTTCTATGGGTCCATGAATCTGTCCACAAACTAAGTCTGATTGATTGCTGAGGAATCTTGGTGGGTGCATTTATGATCAAGAGGTGGAGTAACTGTAAGGCCAAAGATTTAGCACGTGAAGCTCATAAAAGGTTACTATCAACTTGCTTCCATCTTCTCTCTCTCTCAGTGGTGTACATCAATTATTAAAGCAAATATATGGCAAGATTATGCAATAATGTATCCAGCTAAATATATTACTTTTGGAAAAAGTTGGATATTCATATAGCTTAATTGGTGACAAACGTGAACCTAGGGCCTATCAAGTCAAGTAAGTCATAGAAAAGGAGAAGGATTGCCCACTTGATGAAATCTTATATTAACATAATAGTATATGCACTAGGAGATACTCCTATAAAATAAATGACAATATAATGAGATGATAATGACTAGTAGTCTAATAAATTAAAATAAAACAGTGTGGAAACAGGCGGAAAATTTGACTCACCGGAAGAGGGAGACTTGGACTAGAGTTCCGGGCCACCACATGTGGGCCGGCTCGATCACGTACTTCCTCAAAAGCCCGGCCCACCCATATCCCAGCACCTGCAATATTCCAATTTACTGCTATTAATTTCTCACCACCCACCAATAAATATCCCTTTATGGTTTAGAAAAAATTATTTGAGTATGTCACAAGTGGAAGTATGAATGAAATACGATTTCTACTTTTTCAGTTTTGATTTTGGATAACTTATTCAAATACTAGAGGACACTGATTTGTTGACAGAATGGAACAATTAATCTAGGAAGAAGAATGACTTTTACTAACAATACCCAAACAAAATTTCCTACTTGTAACAGTGATCTTGAGAGAGACTTACATCACAAAATTCAATAACAGCTTACTTAAAATAGTTGATGTATCTTTCAATAATTTCCACATTAAAGTCTAATTTAAGCAATCATAATCAAATAAAAATTATACACATCAAGAAAATTATCAAGAGAGAGGGACCTAATTAGTACCTGAGTAGTGATAATGAGAAGCCAACCAGCCAAGAAAGAGATCTCTCTCCCATAAAAAGCCTTAACAATGGTGACAATCCCCACCCCATAAGCCGACCCGGACCCGAAGGCGCTCCCGGCGTTCGCGAATATCGAAATGAGCACATGCTCCTTGATGTTGAACGGGCCCGGGTTGAGGGAGAATCGCCTGGGCCCGAACCCGGGCAGCCCGAACCTGGTTTCGGGCAGCACCGCGGCCATGAAGTGGCCGATGGGGAGGGACGCGACCTGGACCGTGATCTGGGTTATGATGAGGGGCTCGGTGCGGTAGGCGAAGAACTGGTTGAGGAAGGAGAGCATGGCGCAGGAGAGCAGCCCGAGGAACCACATCCGGAACGTCCACACGGGCAGGGTCGGGTCGTCCGTGTTTGTTACGGTGAGACGGACCTCTTCGATGGGGGACTCATCGTCTTCGTCTGGGGCGAAGACGGCGGCGGCCGGGGGTGCTAAGGTTCCCATGTTGAGGAGAGGAGAGGGAGTTTGGGTTCACTACTTGGCTATGAGGTTTAATATTATGGGTAATGGGGGTGGGGCTAACTATATAGGATGAAGTAATTGATATGGTGAGAGTTGGGAATTTTAAATGTAGTAGGAGTATTCTTTTTGGTATTATAATTAATTAGGCATGTCCTTCGTACATTTATACTGAGAGAAATGTTATAATACAGGTCATGATGTGAGTACTATGTAAGTATTGCTCTCGTTCAATACTCCAGGTTTTAGTACTACTACTTCGTCCGTCCGCTATTAAATGTCTCATATTTGACCGGTACATATTTTAAGAAATTGCTAGACTTTATGAAGTAAAGTGGATTGAAAAGTTGGTGGAATTTGGGACCTACTTTTATATATTGGTTTTATGATAAAATGTGAGTGGAATGAGTTAGTGGAACGTAGAGTCCCCTTACCAAATATAGTAAAAGTGAAATGAGACATTTATTGACTGGCGAAATAAAAAGGAAAAATGAGGCATTTAATGATGGACGGAAGGAGTACTCCCTTCGTCCACGAAAATTTGTCCCAGTTTTCCATTTTCGTCCGTCCCCCAAAATTTGTCCCATTTCACTTTTTTATTTTTGGTAGTGGACCCCATATTCCACTAACTCATTCCTACTCACATTTTATTATAAAACTAATATATAAAAGTAGGACCCACAATCCACTAACTTTTTCAACTCACTTTACATTACATTTCTTAAAATTCAAGTGCCCGGTCAAACCGGGACGAATTTTCGTGGACGGAGGGAGTATTATTTGGTGCTACACCCTAATAGACGGTTACATCGCCAAAACTAATTTAATAGTTTTTATTTATTGTATTTACATTCCTTGCACAAGATAATTATTCAAATCCTCTCAAAACTCGTCTTTTATATATGTATAGATAAGACATGTCCTATGTTTGTACATTTATACCGAGAGAAATGTTATGATAAATGTCTGATGAGAATGCTATATGTAAGTATTACTTTCGTTTAATACTTCAATTCATATTAGGTTCTAGTAGTACTGTTACTTATTTTGTTTTATATATTTATCTATGTTTTAATACACTAAAGTTTGATTTGTCTATTTTTTCTGTAATGTCCAACAAATTAAAAATCGAATTATGAATTTTAGAAACTTTTAATAATAAAGGCGATGATAATAATTGATAAAAATCGAATTATGGGGTATTTAAATATATGAAACGAACAAAACAAAACAATGTAAAATAAACTAAAGTGGTACTCTGGATATTGGTCATATAATATATTTATATATTTTATATATATAGTGAGATTTTTTAAGTGGTAATGAAGAAAATGTGGGAGTGACTGATGGGGATGACAATTGACATATGAAGTCAACCAATTTTTAATTATGTTTTGTTGTTTGTAAGAATGTGAAAACGTAATTAATTGTAGAAAAACTGTTGAAAATTTGGGAAGCACGTCTGACATGAGGATGTGGAATTTGAATGTGGTGAATTAATGAGGATAGGACGATTCTTGTGTGTGGACGCGGATGAGAGTGGATTAATAGTTGTGTGGTATACCTTAGTTATTCAAATGTGGAGTATAACTTTGTCCCCACTTAAAATTTAACTCATTAGTCTACTCTCTATGTATATATACTACGTGTGTGTTGGATTTGTTCTAGTATATCAAAGATTTCACACATTCATTTAGTATTTGTCTTTTATATTACTTAGATATCCAAAATATGAGCTTAATTGGTAGTATCTTTTATGTGTGAAGGTTTGATACCGTGAAAAATAGGGAACAGTAGAGAACATGTCCGACTGACGAGAACAAAATACACATCCTATTGCTACTTTTCCACTAGTGGCTCAACCGACATTGTTTTGAGCGACGAGACGGGTATGAGGTTCACATCTAAATGAGTAGAGGTTGTCTGATGACTCTGATTGGACAAAATGCGACTAAGCTTAAAGAGAAGAGGATGACTCGCCGCGAGCAGGACACTCATGGACGAGGGTACCAATAAACGCCTTGAAAAAAAATATTATAGGGTTATATGGTCTGCAGCTCAAATCTTACACTATAGACACATCTCGAATGAAGAGTGCTCAACTAGAAAGCACTTCTATTTTTTTCACCTCTCAAAAAATAATTACGATTCTAGATTTGTAATTAGAGTATTTGTCAATTATTCACATATCAAGATAATTAGATATATAAATATACAATTGCAAATTATACGAAATAATAAACCATTTAAGAAAAATAAGATATGTGATGCATGATATTATAGGTGATGAGACCAGATAGACACCGCAAACTCTGACTAAAAATAGTACTACTAATCATTTTTACTAAAATTGAATGTTTTTATGATTAACAGGAGTAGTTATATAGGTCGATCATTATTTAAATACATAACTCGGAACCAAAGCACGGAATTCATTACAAAAGTGTTTTAGTTCACTATAAAGGCGCTTGAGTTTATAATACGGAGTGAACCAAAACGCTGCTATAATGAAGGGTTTAAAGTTTTTAAAGTTTAGTTCACTATAGTGAAGGTTGTTGTACTTTCACTATAAGAGAGTTTTAGTTCACTATAAAGGCTTTTAATTCATAAAACATATTTGAAAACATGGAATGAAATAAATAATCGCTGAAATGAATTTTGTATTTTCAAATTCCATCCAATCTCATCCTTCCATTTTTTATCTGGTGATTGAGATTTGATATGTATTTATACATTAATTAATTATACTTTGATCATCACTTTGTAATTTACTCCACATAAATATAGATGTCCAAGAATCTGTATATGTATCGTTGTTCTTTATATATAAAAGCAATCCACATAAAGAGTTGAATTTGGAGCACAATTTGTTCCTCGATTGCCCAACCTATACCTGTCGAATTGTGGAAATTTTGAAATTAATTATAGCGATCATTAAAGCGTGGAGATGATTGATGTCTGATATATATATACTAGTTTTACCACCCGTGCAAAGCACGGGCCAAATTATCTTCACAAAAAAATAAAATATAATATTATTTAATTTTTTGCAATTCAAGAATAAAAACTATTGAAATATTGTATGGTTATTAACATTTCAAAAAATATATTTTTACTTCTACATATATCAATCTATCGATCCATTATAACGGAAGGACATGAGGGAAAGAAATACAAACATCCTTCAAGAATAACTAATATAGAGAAAAAAAAAGTAAACAATTACTGAGTTCGCGAATAAAAACTATTGAATACTCCTTCCGTCCCAGATTAAGAGTCACTTTTTGCCATAAAAGTCCGTCCCAGTTTAAGAGTCACATTTAGAATTTTTCATATTTGGTCAAACAATTTTACCCCATTGTTCATCAAAATTACATCAAAATGTCATTATCTACATTAAAATAAACCAATAAACATCTTTTAAATCTAAAAAGTCAAAAGTGACCCACTTTCAACCAACTCAAATCATTTATTACACACTCCACCATCTCACTTAATTATTACACGCTTCAACTCTTTCTTAAAACCCGAGTCATAACTATATCTAACTCCTAATCTGGGACGGAGAGAGTATTTTGTAAAAACTTATTATTAACATTTCAAAAAACAAGGAAATATATTTAAAATGAATTAAATCAAAATAAAGAATATATATATATATAAAAATAAATATAAAAATTATTGCAAATCAAGAATAGAAACTATTTAAATATTTTATATAAGATGATAAAGATTTAAAAAACATAATTCTACTTCTACATCTATCAATCTATTAATCCACTGTAATGAAAGGACATGAGGGAAAGAAATATAAATAGAATAGGATATACAAACAAAAGATTGAGAAATACTAAATAATAAAGTAAATAAATAAAATTAAATTCAAAATAAATAGTTCATTATAAATTCAATCAACATAACATAGAATTCAAACATCTTCTCAGAGTGAAGATTATTACCAGCATTTCTCTCCCTACAAAGATAATAAGTAGTACGTTAAAATAAAATATAACAAAATCAACTTAAATTTAACACTAAAATCATATAATTATAAATGCATACCTTACACATCTCATTCTATTATTGATCTCATTATCCGTGTCATAAATATACAATTGAACAAACTTGGGAGATGCACCATGTTGCGGTAGCAAACTACCAATTAAGTGGTAATTTTGACCTGTAAGAATATTTATATTCTTATGTGACCTATGTCTCTATTGGTTTAATATTAAGGATTAAGTTCATAATAAATTAAGGATTCTAATATAAAAGACGATATTGTGATGGACCGGTTTCGATTAAAGAATTAGAATCGGGTGTATTGATAACCCTTCTCTCTTACCTCTAATATGCCATAATTATATATAGATATATGTATGGATTCATTATAATATAGTATATGTATATACGAAAGGTTTTATAATGTGTACATATATACTAGTATATAATAATGTAAGGATTATGCATATTTTTTAATGTGTACCGTTAGTTTATTAGATTGATTAGGAAAAGGCAGTTAATTAACTACCTTAATCAAAAGTTGTGTCTATTCATTTAATTGCATATTGTGGAAAGTCACGTCTTTACGAAGAGGTGCAAAGATTTCTATATAAATGAGGTTTTGCTCATTGTCGAAATACAGAAAAGGAAATACGTGATCAATTGCAAATAAATGATATACATGCAATGGTATTCACATATACAGATATACTTATATATATTATGGGAATGATAAATTATTAATTCTTTATCCATCAAAAGAATCATTAAAGGCTTGAGGTCAAAAAGGGGATAACATCAATTATGGAGGATCCAGCCAACGAGAGGACTAACATCAATTGGTGGATTCAACCTCTACATCAAATGAAAAAAGCATGGATGGAGGTTGGTGATTTTATCTCCACTTATAATATAAATGCTATGGTTGAATTAATTCAAATCTAGAATTAGATTTCATTATCGAAATCATTAAAGCATAGAGATATGACTTACAGTTGGTATCAGAGCCAATCTAGATTTGGTTAATTCACCATTTATGTGATTTCAAAATTGAAATTTGAATGGTCTTGGATTTTTCGATTTTGGTTAATATGCTTCCGCTTTTGTGTTGGGTAATTGTTTTATGAAATGTTAAAACAATATTAGGATATTCTACCCATTAAAGATTTCAATATTTAAATAATATATAACGTGTTTATCACCAAAGTGGTCTTGTTATATTGTATTTATTTATTGAAAATGATAAATGTTAATTAATTGATCATGATTATAGAGATGCTATAAATGACATAAGATTTTGATTGATCAATTATTTTTTATCTATATACTGGGAGATCACCCAAAGGTGGATCATTGTATATAGTTAATAAATACGAAAAGGATTAATCATTTACTCATGTATAATTTAGTATGTACACCCAAAGACAACATGCTTATTTGATATATGTTTAGTTTGATTAATTGTTAAAGTATATATTTAGCATCGCTGAAAGTACATGTGCTTAAGTATTGTCCAAAGGTTACTTGAATGCATGTTATTTAAAGTTTTTATTACTGTTTATGAATCCGTGTTAAAGAACTATGCACGTATAGATAAGCATGTATAAATGTTGCAGCTTTATAAAATTTGTATGCATATGCTAACTCTGTCATTAAATTAATGGGCAAAATTATGGAGAATGATCTGAATAGATCCGGCTAACGCTGGGTGTAAAGATATTGGACCATGTCATACGAACGCAAGAGGAATCTTAACCATTATAGATGTCACTCTGTAACTAAAAATCTCAATGTGAGACTTGGGAGTGATCAAGTAGGTTGAGCCTCGTGAGAATGACGATGACAGAAAATTTGAGGTCATCTTTGTCCATGACAGTAAAAGCTAGGGAATTTATTAAGAAAATTAAAGAGTGTTCACGATCGGAGTTGACTGATAAGTCAAATGTAGAAGTATAATGAATGGGCTTACTACAATATAGTTTGACTGGTCTCAGCCGATTCACGATCATGTGACAAACATGTCTAACTTGACAGACAGTAAAGTTAACGACCTTGAGAATGGAGGTTCATGAGCAAATGTCAGCCAAAATTTATCATAAACTCCCTACATGTTGAATTTAGCCAGGTGAATTATAACACCATTAAAGATACATGGAACATTTAAAGAATTAAGGCCATGTTGGTTTAAAAGGAAGGGAGATTAAAGAAGATAAAATTTCAAGTTGCGAATCTCATAGGTCTTGGAGGTATAGGCACCAGTAAAGGAAATCTAAGTAAATAGGACAAAAGAAGGATAAATCTTTTCTGAAAGGTCCGGAAAAGCATATCCATAAGGAAAAGAAGTGTTTCATTTGTATGAAAATAGAACACTTCAGGAAAGATTGTCCTAAAAAGGAAGGTTTGGTTCGATAAGAAAGTTGAACATAACTGTTTTTGTTTACTTTTAATTAAATCTTATCGAAGAGCCTAATAATACTTAGTGGTCAGTTTTTGGTGCTACAATCCATATGTCTCATGATTAAACATGGATTTAGTTCGATCCAATCTATAAAAGGATTTGAACAATAATTGTTCATAAAGAAACATGATAAGGGCATGGAACGAAGGCATTGAGACTTACAGATTGATCTTAGACATCGGATGTCATGTAGATCTTAACGGTTATCTCTGTGTGCCTGAGTGTGCTATAAATATTGTTTCTGTAAATGGATTGGATAACTTAAGTTTTAATATCAAGATTGAACATGGTGAATCTACATCGTACTGAAATGATTACTATTATGGTATTGGTACATTATTTGATTCACATAATTGATAAATCTTGATGCAAAGTTTTCTGAATCCTTATTTAATATTGAAAGTCGAGGCGTTAAGCGTTGTTGGTCAAGTAAAAGTTTGGCGTTCTTGTGGCATTAAAGATTAGGTCCTATTTCCAAAGAAAGGATTATGAGGTTGGTAAAGTACGAAAGTCTTCCTCAAAGTCGGAATTTAGTATCCTAAATACGTGTTGATTGCGTTATGGGGAAGCATACTACACACATTATAAAGAAATCAGCCACGAGAAGCACTCAACTTATTAAAGTAATACATACTGATATATGCGGTCATTTTGATACTCCTTGGGTTGATAAAAATTACTTAATCATCTTTATTGACGATTACTCACAATATGAAATAAATATCTATTGCATAAAAGATCCAAGCCAGTGAATGTCCTAAAGATATTCATTGACAAGGTGTATGGCAGTTAGATAGAAAAGTTAAAGTTGTGAGATCAGATAGAGTTGTTGAGTTTTTTTTTATATAATATATATTATCCATGTCCATTTGTAAAGTTACTCAAAGTAGAGGTGTTGTGCACGATGTACAATGCTCGATACTCCAAAACGGAAAGGTGGAATTGTACCTTAAGGGAAATGGTTAGACTTATGTCATGTTGTTATACGTTACCCTATTTGTTGTGGATTTATGCTTTAAAGACAACAATGTATATGCTTAATCAGGTTCCTAGTAAGACAGTTCCTAAAACTCCTTTAGAACTATGGACGGTAAGGAGACCTAGCTTAAGGCATATTCGTATTTGGGGTTGTCGAGCATAAGTAATGTTATACCACATGAAAAGATTTTGATTTCAGGATTGTCAGTGATTTTTTTTATTATTATTGTCTATCCGGAAAAATCAAAGGGGTATACACTTTATTGTTCTAACCATAGTACGAGAATATTTTAAATGGGAAATGCTAGGTTCATTGAAAATGGTGAAAATTAGTGGGAGTGGTAAAATGTGGATGTTCATGAAGTCTACGATAAGGTTCATCCACATGTTGTTGCACCTAATGTTGTTGTTCCTATTGTATCACAATCAAAATACACAATAGAACAACATGATGATGTGTAAAACCCACTACCGAAAATGAAGTAGATGAACCTGTCACAATTTTGGAGGAGAATAGTGAACCACAATAAATATTGAAACGATCAGTAAGGAAAATAAAATATGTCTTTTCAAATTACTGTGGTTTACACTATTAAAAGTGAATGTGACATAAGACGTGATAAATATTTACTCATTCCAACGAGCCATGAAAAGTGACTATTCTTTAAGAATTATTTTGGCTTTGGTGGCTCATTATGATCACGAGCTTCACCAAATGGATGTAAAATCCACCTTTTCTGAATGGAGAAATGGTAGAGAAAGTGTATATGGACCAACCTGAAGGATTCTTGACCACATGACAAGAAAAATTAGTATGTAAGCTAAGTAAGTCAATATATGAGCTAAAATAAGCTTCCTGTGAATGGTATTTTAAAGTTTAATGATACCATTATGTCATATGATTTTGTAGAGATCATCGATTATCTATGTAAAAATCAGTGGGAGCAAGTTTATGAATTGAGTCTTATATGTTGATGATATTTTGATTGTTGCAAATGACATGGGTATGTTACATGATCTTAACAAGTAGTATCTCTCTATAAGGATTGCTCCAATTCAGAAAGGAGACAAGTTCGGTACAATGAATGTCCTAAAAGTGAATTGGAGCATAAGAATTTTGAAATGAAGATATAAGTGAGACATCTTATGTGATCGAAATAGAAATATTTTGAGTTAGATCACAAGGATTGTTAAAGTTGTCTCATAAAGGATATATCTATAAAAAATTTTAGAGATATATAGAATGGAAAATTGCTCTATAAGGATAGCTCCAATTAAGAAAGGAGATAATGTCTTATAATTGAATTGGAGCATAAGGAAATGGAAAGAATTCCATATGCATCAGTGGTTGGGAGGTTGAACTATGTTCAAACATGTAGGTGACCAAATATTACATTATTGTTGGTATGTTAGGTCGATATCAAAGTAATCCTAAAAGGATCACTGGAAAGCTGCAATGAAAGTTCTCGGGTATTTGTAAGGAACCAAAGAGCACATGCTTATGTAAAGGGGATCCAATGACTTAAAAGTCAATGGATATACAGATTCAGACTATGCCGGATGCGTCAATGGTAGAAAATTGACGTTTGGCTATTTGTTCCTTTAAGTTGTGGGAGCAATATTATGGAAAAGTGGAAAATAGTTTGTCATTACTATTCCCACTATAAACGTTGAATTTTGGCATGCCTTGAGGCCAAAGTTCATGAAAAGTGATTGCGAAATTTAATCTCGGAACTTGGAACTGTTAACATTATAGCCAAGCCGCTGAGATTTTATTGTGATAATTTCGCAGAAATCTTCTTCTAAAGGAAAGATAAATACTTGAAAGGTGATATGCATGACGTTGAAGTATTTGTCGGTAAATGAAGAAGTACAGAAACATAAAGTGTCCATTGAGCATATAAGGACTAATATAATTGAAGCGGATCTGTTAAATAAAGGATTATCACCCAAATGTTTATTGGCCATGAAAAACATATGGGTATTATAGAGAAAGCCTTGCTTGCGAATTATATTGTGCTCATAAGGTGTAAGACACTTTGGAATTCAATTATAGTTGTGTTTCTGTTTATTGAATATGTTATCATTATAGATTGTATACAATTGTGGTTTTTGGATAACATATGATAAATTGAGAATAAAGGATCATCTCAATGAAAGGTCAGTATAAAGTTAGAATTGGTTTGTGATACATGGAAGGGATCATGTCGCTTAATGACGTGTGACCGCCATGATTCAATTAGTTCTAATTTTATATGGTATTTAAAGAATTTATGAACTTGATATAAAAGTGCGCATTATAGTAATTAAACCATCAGGGCGACACAAAGGTCAAGTGAGAATGTAAGAATATTTATATTCTTATGTGACCTATGTATCTATTGGTTTAATATTTTGGATTAAGTTCATAATAAATTAAGGATTCTAATATAAAAAGACGATACTGTGATGGACCGGTTTCGATTAAAGAATTAGGATCGTGTGTATTGATAACCCTCCTCTCTTACCTCTAATATGACATAATTATATATAGATATATATATGGAGAGAAAAGATCTGCTGCACACCTTATTTAAGCGTTTGTGAGCGACTAGTATTCCACGTAGGATTCACTTCCTGATTTTTAGCAATTTCTGTTTATGAATTTCGGTAACTTGTTTTCTTTCCTTTTTTTATTTTTATTTTTTCTGTCCTTCAATTTATTCTTATTCATCGTCTCCTCCATTCTCTCTTTTGATTTCACTATATCTATCTATGGAATTTGATTGCTTGCATTCCAATTGAAATTTCAAATTTACAAATTCCTATTTGATACTAGAAAGTAGCATGCAATTTTTCATCAACATATGCATAGAAATTTCTAGAATTCCTCTCATATTCCCGCACCCCTGCCGTTCCAAATTAAATGATCTTAAATTGCTTCTCCCAAATCCGGAGCTGAGAAGATTGAGTACCAACAAGCAAGACGAGGAAATATTCAAGTCTGAAGTTGAGGGGAAGATCCCCTCATGTTCCCTATAATCGAAGCTGGGCAACTGAAACCGTACGTGCTGCCGCCAGATGCCGTGAGGCATTGAAACGCATCACCGGAGGGTTTTGATTGCGATTCGATTTTTTGACAGTGCTGAGAAATTCCAGTAGAAATCGTGCAGATTCCGGGTGGGGCACTATTGCTGGACGAATGTGAGTTTACACTTCTGATGGCGACGACAGAGGGTGCAAGGCTATTTATGCCGGTGAAATACCATGGGTATTAGTGGGTGGCTAGTTAGAGTCTGTGATGAAATATTAATGTTGTGCAAGTGTTTACTGCTAGAAGAAAAAAATGAATTGACAATTTAGAACTAAGTCAAAAATCAGAATTGATTATAGAAAACAAACAGAATTATTTATAAAATATAAAAGGAAAAGGGTGGATGGCGATTGGTGTGTCATGTCGCCTACAAGTCGCGCACAATCCGTCGCGCAGCAGAACAAAACTCTATGTATGGATTCATTATAATATAGTATATGTATATACGAAAGGTTTTATAATGTGTACATATATACTAGTATATAATAATGTAAGGATTATGCATATTTTTTAATGTGTACCGTTAGTTTATTAGATTGATTAGGAAAAGGCAGTTAATTAACTACCTTAATCAAAAGTTGTGTCTATTCATTTAATTGCATATTGTGGAAAGTCACGTCTTTACGGAGAGGTGCAAAGATTTCTATATAAATGAGGTTTTGCTCATTGTCGAAATACAGAAAAGGAAATACGTGATCAATTGCAAATAAATGATATACATGCAATGGTATTCACATATACAGATATACTTACATATATTATGGGAATGATAAATTATTGATTCTTTATCCATCAAAAGAATCATTAAAGACTTGAGATCAAAAAGGGGATAACATCAATTATGGAGGATCCAGTCAACGAGAGGACTAACATCAATTGGTGGATTCAACCTCTACATCAAATGAAGAAAGCATGAATGGAGGTTAGTGATTTTATCTCCACTTATAATATAAATGTTATAGTTGAATTAATTCAAATCTAGAATTAGATTTCATTATCGAGAAATTAACTATTGGAATACAAAACTTTAAACATTAAAATTAATACTTAGTTTTATTCATATATTTCATAATTAATTAAATTCTAAGCATTATGTTCTAGCACACATTAAGGCCATTAATATTTTATACCTCTTTCAATTTTTATTACTCTCTAACAATCACAACCTCATACGCACACTCTACTAATGAAGAATTTGATCGAAATTCTTCAATCGCCCACACACGATCGCCCACAAATATCATAGATCAGCGACAAACATCACATGTTATTAAGAGTAAAAACTCAACTATTATAAAAAAATTGAGTTTATAAATTTTTAAAAACTTGCTTATACATAATATTAAGAGTAGTATTTTAAATACTTAATGTGTGATATAATATGTATGTTTAAAGCATTATATTTTTGTTAACCATGTCATATCTATTTAATTTAATTTTTTTTATTTCACACAAAGAGTATTTGTAATATTATAAACAATTAAATATATTATAAACGACAACAAAAAGATATTTGTACTTCTCTCAACCCATTCTCAATGAAATATTTCATATTTTAGCAGATGATTGAATACTATTTTAATATTTAAACTTTAAATTATTACTTATTTGATTTAGCTAGATATAAATTCAATTTATACACCATTCAAAATTCGTGGTGTCTAAAAAATAGAAATATTAGTAAATCAAAGTCAACTAAATTCTAACTATATACATATAAATTTAATTAATGAATGAAAGAAATTTCATTTTAAAAATATATATTATATAAAATCTAATAAATTAGAAATCCAAATTAAAACTTAGCATAAAATATAATAATAGAGACAACACTCAAATAAAAATCCTATTTAACTGAAAAAGATGTACAATACTCTAAATTGATTTTATACCATTATTTGAAATCGAAATTATACTTCAAAACCCAACACACTAAAAGCCCATTAAACATTAAATTAAAGTCCAAACAATATAACATTGAATTAATATTTCTCAAACCCGAAAGCTAACATGCGACGCCTCCATCTCTCTCTCCCTCATTCCTTCCTAATAGGTGGCGGAAATCAGCTACCGGCTAGAGCGCCGCACCTTCTTCCTCGCCGGCTCTCCTTCCACATCGCCGCGCCTTCTTCACCCGTGGTGCTGCTCTGCCTCCTTCCTTACTCGCTCACGCCCGCAGCCCCACCGTCAGCCTTGCCTTCCGTTTCACGCATATGCCGCCCTGCAGACGCTGTTGCCGGTAAAGATCGGATCTTTGAAGTGGTGGTTCTGGTGACTGCACAGCCGGCGCTTCTCCTTCCTCTCATATTTCTTATTCTCACTTTCTTTCTCTCTCATCTGTTTCTATGCTGCAATAAAAAATTCACAAAATCAGTCACAGCAATAGTCCTCAAAATTGAGGATTCAGTTAATGACTTTTCAATGCATAAGTATTGAATCTTCTCTGAGAAACCACCATTTCATTGCGCCAATTTTTTATCCAATAATGTCTGCCCTTTTTTTTTGCCAATGAGCGACTTTCCCGCCGAAAATAGTGCCACATGGCTTGCCAAAAAACTGGTCTTTTATATTTTGATAGATATTATCAAAGCGCGGAAAAATAGTCATATTTGATGCATATATTAAATTAAAGTGTGGAAAAAAAAATAGTCATACCAGTGAGGTTATCATTTCTTTAAATGAAATTGGAAAAAAGCAATACTCCTATTCATCAAAAACCAGTAATCTTTATTAATGGCAATTACTCTTAAATCACAAAAAATGTCAATTTTAATCATAGCCTCGATCATTATAACACAATTGCTTTTAACTTATGAAAATAATAAATTTTAGCACAATAATATAATAATTTGATGAAGTTGCTAAGTAAAAAGGGAAATTGACATTAGTTTTTGCCTAAAAAAATATCCTCTCCTATTTGTTAAGAGTTTACATTTGTTTGTTTTTCTAAATGAGAGTTTCATAAAATAGTAAACATTTGAGAATCACGTGATATAAATGGTTCAACAGTATCGGTCAAAAATAATTTTATAAATATAGATACCGATCTTCTCGTCACTGGAAATGATTTGATCGCTCACCATGAAAAATTGTTTAGTTATAAAAAATCAAACTATAAAGAACATACTTAACTCTTTAAAATATCATTGCTTACATTGTAGGGGAAGTGAGTTTGAAGGGCCAATATATTGGTCTAATAAAATTGCTCTGACTCCCAACTTGTTTGTAGAGATAAGGGTAGAAGTAGGCCCAGGAGCACACATTATAGTATAGTAGGAACACTAGTAAATTCATAATTTATGAATATTATATGGTGTAGACCAGTTGTCTACTTTTTTGACAAACTAATCATTTAAGGGAGGGGCATGATAAAGATTTTTTTTTACAAAGTCTTATCCACATTTAAACAGCGAATAAAATCATAACAAAACTAGTTTCATACTACAACTTAGAGAAACAAATAACAATAAAGCAAACACTAAAATACACTAGCTAACGTGAATCTTATAGATTGAAGATTCACTAAAATACACTAGCTAACGTGAATCTTATAGACTGAAGATTCATGATTCATGAATTTGCTCCGGACTTATTCTTGTAAATAAACCCAATAAATAAATTAGATAAACCAAGAAATGGAACAAGAAAAAATGATAAAAGGATAGAGGATGGATTAGTGTTATGATTTAGGTGAAGAACAAGAAAGAAATCCCAAAGGCACTTTCACACAAACACCTAATGGCTCCACAAACTAGCAACACAAGAACTAGCAAGCATACCTTTACAATCAACCTTAGCCCGGCAAAAGATCGAATGCAACCCGAAGGAATTTGATAAGTCTTCAAAAGATGAAGAAGGTGAGCTCTCAAATATGGAGAAATTGTCTCTTACAAATATTCAAAAGCTAATGACAAAAACCCTAGACATGGGTATTTATACTAGAGGTTAAAAGTGCAAAACAAAAGAGGAAAAATTAGCAAAATTCGAAAATCGCACAAAATGCCCGGGTCGGGCGTTTTTCTTCTCCAGGCCGGGCAAAGTCTCTGTGGTCGGGCGTTTTGCTTGTTGGACTGCGCGGCTAATGTAAAACGACCATAACTTCCTCGTCCGGGCTCCGATTGAGGCGTGTAAGGTACTCACGCGAAGCTATTTTGACGATGAAAACAATGGTGGTCTTAGAAGAGAATTTGGACACCATATTAATTGGCAAATTCTGATTTGAGTCAGACCTCCGCATCCGGCTGGGCTCCTTGCCATATCTCCACCTTCTTTTCGGACCCCAATCAACCCATGGCCCTCGATGTCGTTGCATCCTATGATTGTGAATATCCGGATTCACATCACTAGCAAAACTCCATCATAAAACTAACACGTCAAGGCTCGATCGAGGAAGCAAAGCAAACAAGCCAAACAATAAACAAAAGCATAAAAGCAAATATAACTCAATTAGGAAAAAAAAATGAAGAAGAAGAAGAAGAAGAGGGGAGGACCAAGAATTTGGTCACGTCATCGAATGCATCAACATCGCTTCATGGTTGCGTTGAGAGGGAGACCCAGTCACAAGCTTCAACTTCACGATCTAAGCCGCAAAATAAGTCTTTCTTTTCTTGATTTCTCTTTTAAACTCTAGATCTTGAATAATTGTTTTATTTATATTACTCTTAATCGATCACGAGATGATATAGGATATAGAAACTAAAATCTCTTTGTCAAATTTACGAAAAGAGGTACCTAACCAAACCTAGAAACAT
This sequence comes from Salvia hispanica, assembly GCF_023119035.1. Classification (NCBI taxonomy): domain Eukaryota; kingdom Viridiplantae; phylum Streptophyta; class Magnoliopsida; order Lamiales; family Lamiaceae; genus Salvia; species Salvia hispanica. The sequence continues at coordinate 21,274,225 of NC_062968.1, read as the reverse complement.
GCTATCGGATCATTGGGCACTCAGAGTCTCCAAAGTACGGAGTACTAGCTAAACACCTCTTGATGACACTTGAGAGTTTGAAACTTTCAAATTGAAAAATATACTCCCTCCGTCATACAAGCAAATTTCCTTTTGGTTGGACACGAGAGGTTGGATGTATAAATGGAAAGTAAGAGAGAAATAAAGAAAAAGATAATTAAAATATTGTTAGTAGAGAATAAACTCACCTTATTTGACTGAAAAGACTTTCAAAATTTGGAAAAAGTAAACTTTTGTGGGATGGAAGAAAGTATGTATTTAAGGCCTACCAATTAGCACATTGTGCTTTGTTTCCTTCACCAAACTTTAGAGCATCCACATTTGTGCTTTAGCTAAGAGCATGAAAGTGGGTCCGGACCCACTTTTACTTTTTGTCCTTAGGCAAGAGCACAACACCAACATCCATGCTCTTAGCTAAGGACAAGTTCAAGGGTCTCACCATTCTATTATTCAATTTAAATACTTCAATTACTAAAAATATTTCTACATTATAAAAATACATTAAAAAATAAAAATTACATAATTTAAATCTTAAAAATAAAAATTACATAATTAAAATCCTAGAAAATAAAAAAATACATAATTAAAATCCTACAAATTAAAAATTACATAATTAAAGACTAAAAAATACCCCCGTGGAAGACTAGTCATCTATCCCCAATGTTCTCTTGAGACCCCGAATCATTCCCACATGTGTTGCAAGTTGCTTGGGAGTCATGTTAGACGTGTCGGTCGTATTGAGTTGACCCAAGAGGGCCAACAACGGTTATAATGTGAATTTTCGGGGAAAAAAATTGAAAAATAAATTAAAAATATGCATAAAATGGTTATAATTTATTGGGAAGTAGGAAAATATTTTTTTTTATTTAAAACCATTTTTTAAATTTTATTTCGCATTTTAAAAAAAAATTGAATTTGCCAATCAGAAGCTGCCACGTAAGGGTGCTCAGCGGCACGGACGTGCTCTTATTTAAGAGCAGCGCAGTGCCGCTACTGAGCACGGACGTGCTCTTATTTAAGAGCGGCGCCGTGCCGCTGACACTGACGGACGTCATGCATTGGCGGACGGCGGACGGCGGATATCCCTACTGCTGGCATGGACGGAGGGACACCCCGCTGCGGATTATTAACACATTTCAACATGTAAACATAACGTAAAAATATACTTAAGTCATAATTGTATCATTTAAAGGTTGTTAAAATGATTATATCCAAAACATTACCCAAATCCTACATTTTTTTTATTTTATCACTAATTATACTTAATGAGATATTCCACACTCGAATGATGGCAAAAGAGATTATTTCTGCTCACATGAAAAAGAGTCTCAACAAAGTCCAAAAAATATCCTAAAAATTACTTACAAATACATATGAATAAATTATGTGTTTGAGTCTTGCAAGTTTCTACCAACAATTAGCAACTGTATACATATACAAATCATCTATACATCATTTGAAGTAATCATTCATTTCAAAATTACCAAATAATTACCTAAATAATTTTCCATTATATATGAATTAGTTAATCAACCATATAACACTACAATTAGTTAATCACAATTTTTTTAATTTAGTCATTTAAATAAGGCCAACTTATACTTTTAGAGCGAATATTAAATTCTTTTTTTTTTCTCATATAAACGAATTTTTAGTAAAATAAGTAATCTTTTATATTCTTCAATGTAACAATAAAAATCTATTAAATTTTCATAATTTAATTCGAAATTTGTAAAATCAGAATTAAAATTTAATCGAATTTCTTAATATCAATGATTATTCTCTATAGATCTTGGCAGGTTATTGTGATGAAACCACAATCTCCACCTTCAATACTAATCTACTTTCTACTTGTGTTGACTGTTTATAGTTAATTGCATAAATAATGTGCTAATTTTGTTTGGTCTTATTCAAATTTTCAAGATTAAATCTTTAATTTATCCACAATTTGGATTTTCCCTGATTTCATTTGGGCTAAACAAAAACCTGGCATTTCAGTTGTTCCGAGCTTCTGGGTTAATTCAGGTAACTCTTTTTTGCTTGATTTTCAATTTTGGGGAAGTTTTCCCCCTTTTTTCTGCTTGATAATGATGTAGATGTCGTTCCAAAAATAGCAAGTCTTCTGCTAGTAGTGATTTCAACTTTGATCCTCTCTTCAGGAATGGCGATGATGAAATCCTTGACTTAGTTCTTGCAAAAATCAGGTTTAGAAGCATGAATTTGGGGATTTAAGTTGAATAATAGGTGCTGAGAAATTCATTTTTTTTTGTTGATAGAATAAACCTATATTAAAATTAGATTGATTTTGAGGAATTTGATGGAGCTCACTCATGTAAATTGTGAGGGAGAAATTGAAGAGAGTGAGGGATCTGAAAGGATAAGTTTTAGGCAAAACCTATTCCACCAATCAAATTACTCTGGTGTTGTGAGGAAAAAGGCCTACATTTTTGATGGAGATGGGAATTACTTCAACAAGGAATGGGATCTTGTGCAAGGCTCAGGCAAAGAGTTTTGTTGGTATCATGTTGAGCTTCCAAAAGGGAACCATAAGCTCTCCCAGTTGGCTCAGCATCTCATCGACGCCCTGTCCCCGCCCCTAAAGCTCCAGGACATCCTCTCCCTCATCAGCAACGGCCCGTTTTGTGGCCACGTTGATGGTGCTCTTGTGTTCAGAGTTAACTCTCCCGGCCCTGCGTCTAGCAAGTTCACCTTTAGGATTGCAGCTAGGGTCACCGAGAATTCAGTCATCACGGTGTCGTTGGGGCGCGTGCCTAGGCTGGGATTCTCCCCGGTGAATGAGTCTTTGCTGTCGGAGATCCCAATTGTGGAGAGTTCGAGTAATGACAGTAGGACTAGTGAAGGTAGGGATAGAGGCGGGATTGTGATAAGGGAGCATGTGTTGGATTTTCTGCTGACTATGAATCATTCAGAGGAAGCTGATAATCCTGTGCCTAAATCTGTCGCGGATCTTGTGGTGCACATCATTGATACGCACGTGGATCACCTTCAGGATGTCGTGACCAAGCTTGAGATTGAGCTGGATGCGGTCGAGTTAGAGATGGACAGAGGTACATCAGTACATCCTTTAAACTCGGCTTATTTATGCTTTTTTGTTATTCTCGTGCTATGTTTGAGGGGTCGGACAACTTTCTTGATTTACACTGCTTACTTGTAGTGCCGTTTTTGGAGTCTAATGTAGCAAATAGTAAGCGAAGAGTATCGTATCCACAGAGACAATCAGTGTCAACCTAATTACCACGAACCAACCTCAACTACTATCTAGATGAATCGGAAAGTTTGGGTTTTCTAAATCTACTTAAAAACAAAGTAAAAACAATTAAAAACAACTAGAGAACTAAAAGCAAATAAGAAAACAGATGTAGATCAAAGATGAGAAGGGTAGAATCCTACGGGATCGATAACAACTATCCTATGCTCAACTAATTTCTAAACTATGCCAACAAAGGGTCTCAAGGGTTATTAAGCTATCACTAAGGTAAAACTATATCTTTTCTCAAAGCATATAATTTGTAGATTGCTACCTAGAACCGAAGTCTCCTTCCTAGAACTAAGGCAACAACTCCTAATAGCTCCTAAGATACTTAGCTTCATTCAAAGGCTCAAATCTCTCGATTATATTGGCAAAGACGTCAATTTCTTCTCTTTCAAATTAAACTACTCACTTCTCAGTTCTTGTAGTAAAATCCACATGCATTTATAAGGTGATCAGTCAAATAAATGTATAAGCACAGAAGAAATCAAAATAACCACATGAGCCAAGGCATAGAAAAAGGAAATCAATTAAACATAAGAATCATTGTATCTCCCCGTAGAACTCTACGAAGGATTTAGCTACTCATGTTCATCACAAAAGTCAAAGAAATATTCAAAGAAATATTCAAAAACATTGTTTGAACAAGAATAAAACTAAAAGTAGAAACTCTTAGAATTGGATTGGGTGGATTTGAGGCCTCGTCTTCAATCTTGCGATGAATACTCGTCCTCTGCTCGTTCTTCTCTTCTTCCTATGTGAAAAAGTAGTATTTTTGGGGTAGGAGGCGTGTAAGTTGTGTTTGGAGGCGTTTCCTAGGCATATATATACCCAGGGTTGACTTTGGGCCCGAAATAAGCTGTCCGACGAAGCTGGCGGGTCGCCGGGTTGGGTGTGCGTCGAAGCTGGCGAGTCGCCAGCTGCTTACGGCGTTTTTTTCGTGTTTTGCTGGTGGGTCGCCAGGTTCATTTGCATGCGAACCTGGCGGGTCGCCAGCTATGTCACTGCTCTGCGCAGTCTTAGTAAAACGGCCATAACTTCTTCTACCGAACTCCGATTGAGACGTTTAAGATATCCACGCGAAGCTCTTTCGAAGACGGAGAGAATGGTATGCATTACATGCGAATCGGACTTCAAAATCTCCAGAAAAGCTGTCTCGAACATTGAGCAACTGCACATCCATATATTTTGTACATTTTTCTACACATTCTTCACAAAATGGTCAAAATACCAACATAATAGAGAACTAGCTATAACCATGTCTCAAAGTTCACAATATATGATCAAAACCAAGTAAAACTGCCCTCTAAAACCATGTAAAATTTAAGTGAATCACAGAGGTACATCAGTACATCCTTTAAACTCGGCTTATTTATGCTTTTTTGTTATTCTCGTGCTATGTTTGAGGGGTCGGACAACTTTCTTGATTTACACTGCTTACTTGTAGTGCCGTTTTTGGAGTCTTGGCATGTAGAGTATTATCTTCTTGATGATTTTATGTGCATTGTGATCCTATCAAAAAAAATTTATGGTACTTCTCTTACTGTGTAAATTGGCGGTTTCGTGGAAAAACATATTATTAGTATCTGTTACTCCATCAGTACTTGGAGAAAAAAGGTTTCGGCAGATTGTTATTTCTTTTACGTGTAACATATACATTGAATATGAACTAAGTGCTAAGAGAGAGAGTGTATTGTTTGGGTCGTAGAAAGATAGGAATTTCGGAATTTATACCTCAGCTTCTTCGAGAACCATTCCAGAGCAGTAAATATCAGAATTTGGTCGAAGTATATTTTTTCAATTGATGTGCCATTTATTAAATGACCATATCTATATTTTTGTTCATCTTGTATTAACTTGAGTTGAAGTGGCTTGAAATACTACATAAAAACAAATGGCCAGTGAAAGAAGAGCAGCGGTCTCGTTCGTTCTCTCTATCAGACCGCACAAAAATTATCAGGAATTGTGAAAAAGTTTCGTTTCATAGTGTATTAGTTCTATATAGTTTCCTTAACGAATATTTTCATGGCCTGCCAAATAATAGTCTATGTTGCATTTACTCACACGCGCTGCATATGATGACAGAGAAACGAATATATGATGCTCTTAGATCCGAGTCTTGGTTAGATGTCTGAAAAATTTATCAGGGATTGTGAAAAATAAGTTTGTGTTTATTTCTGGGATGATCGAGAATAGTATGGGTCGATGAGACATAGATGGACTAGTTTATCGAAGCTATATAAACGTTCATCTTATATTCATCTCGATGGATGCTCTTAAAAGAAGTAGGCTACATTATTTGGAGGAAAAATTAGATGGTGCAGACATCCATACAGTCTCGATCAAAGGGATCTTAGAGTACTCCCGATTTATTAGATAGCTAGGTCTCTCATTTGTGTTTACTTCATCACTATATGATACTCAGTGATTTGTTGCAGGTGGTTTTGCTATGAAGAAGCAAATGTTAGACAGCCGAAGATTCCCAAAAATGAATCTCGACTTGCAACGTCTATTGCAGGTATTTCACATGCTTCGATAGCCCCTCTCTGAGAAAGCCTGTATCGTACGTATTAATTTAAACCAATGTTCTGACTTGTTTGGAGAAACTCCAGGTGATCGCACACGGTGAACAAGTATTTCCCCGAGTCAAGGAGAAGTGTTCGTCTAAAGAATGGTTCAGCAGTGAAAACATCAACGCGTTAGAAGAGTTGATCAGTCGTATAAGGAGATTAAAGGAGAACGTTGGCTTCATAGCCAACCGCGTCACAGCAATTCAGGCTGGCCTCGACAGCTGGCAGTCCGAGCAAATAAACCGAAAACTATACTACCTCTCTTTCCTCTCCATTATATTTCTCCCTCTGTCAATAATAACCGGAGGTTAGTTTTTTACATTAAACGCGAAAACATTTTTCCTATCATGTGCTTAAACCTCAGCTGTTTCTTGCTGGCAGTGTTCGGGATGAATGTGGGCGGAGTTCCTTGGACCGGACAAAGAGACCCCGCGCTAAAGGATGGGTTTCGCAACGTGATGATGGTCTGTGCAGCGATGCTTGCAGTCGTTCTCTTGTGCTTCGGTTTCCCGGCATTGTACAGCCGTGCAATGGCCTGGTGGAGAAGGCCGACTATGCAACGAAGCTGGTCCCTCAACCGGAGGTCCTTCATTAGGAGAGCCGGGATGGATGGAGGGAGAACAGACAGAGGGGGGTATGTTCGACTTTAGGATGCAGCGCGATGATCATCGTACATGCTAGACATGTTCGATCTTCTCCCTCTTTTGATCCGGCATCGTCTTTCCCGGGATGGATCGTTGTTGTACCTACAATCGTTGATCATCTGCTAACTTTTACACACACACACACACACACACTAATTCTTGGTTTGCTAGATGTAGGCGATTCTTGCATTTCTTTTCTCCTTGTGGATATTGATTTTCTTGTACAGGTGACAAGACTATTACTTTTCAACTAATTGAAACATTCAACTCAGGCAGTTATGAAATTTAGCAGATTTATTGTATTTTCGAACTACTCATTCCTATATGGATTTATATTTTATGCTCTGATAATATTTTTTGTGTACACGTATATAGTTAAATTTGTGATACTACTACTACTTGAGTTACATTAGTAGCCCTGTTAATCTAATTTTTCTCTACTTTTATTCTCAATCTTCTCTTAAAATCATCCATAGTTATTTACTAATCCTTGTGTTAAAAAGAAACGCCTCGATATTAATGAGACAGTAAATCGGATTGTATCCAATTGTCATTATTCTAGCTCTTGTGGTCTTTCTTGTACCTTAACTCATAAAACTCAAAGTAGATATTTCACATCTAACCAGTAAATAGGATTCGAATTACTATGACTATGGGATAGATTAGAGACTATGTTCTTCACTACTTATTCCATTTCATGGTAGTGGAGATTCTTCTTTTCGGCACAGAGATTTAAGAAAATAGTGTGAAATGTAATGTAATTAAATAAAGGGAAATTGGTCTCTAAAATCATGAACTTTGCCAAAAATTTGGTATTTCCCATGAACTTTGAAATTGGTATATAATATCATGAACTTTGCATTTTGTTTGGTATTTCCCACGGCATGTTTATTACTATATTTGACTAACTTACGAGGCTTTTTAATCATACTTGACACAATTAAATTTACATGGTTTTCAACGTGACTTTTTATCCTATATGTTATGAACTTAAAAAGTTGTTTAAAATATTATAAAACATTTGGTAAGATAAAAATAAATAAAAAATTATTGGCCCTTGCAATTTTTTTTTTATTTGGCCCTTGCATATCTTGGGGAACAATCCACCTAGCATTGCAACCACGTTCATCTTCCGACAATATATTTCTCAGCTATTTATTTATTCACATTTTATCAATTTCTTTTTCTAAACCTCAGCTATTTGGGGCCGTTTCACTCTCCTCTTTCAAAGCTCATCTTCATAAACCCTAAACCCTAGCAACCAAGGTGCCCTCAGATCGCTCCGTTTCAATGGCCACCGCCGTCCTCCTCAGATCTCTTCGCCGCCGCGATATTTCCTCCGCCCCTATCTCTGCTTTCAGAACAGTACGTCTCGCCAATTTCTCTGATTGTTTTCTTTTTTATTTTCTCTCACGTTTGATTCTTTCTATGTGATATGGTGTGCGGTTTTATTTACTCTCTTAGATCTGGTTTGAACTGCGTATTTTATTTCAGGAGGTGACTGTGTATTAGAATATGTTTTTGCAGGATTTCTCTCGTGATGAATCTATGAATTTGTCCTTTGTTTTATGTGTCACGTATATACGGCTGCTATGATTTCTGGTGATTTGAATTTGCGAGGAAATATTTTGAACATCGTGGTCTATTGTCAACTGATTTTGGATGCAAACCATCTCACAATCACTGTGATATTAATATATCGGTAGAATTAAGGATTGATCGAATTTTGGATGTGAATATTCCCATGATTAATGATGATATTAGTGGCAGTACTTCATGTATCTTGCCATTGAGCAGTTTCTTGTTTATGATGATGCTATATGATTAGTGAATTTTATGAGTCAAACTATTTAATGCTTCGGTTAAGATAATTCTATATATGCAGCACCTTTATAATTGAGTGTTCTTTCTGAAGACTATACTATTAGCGTTAAGCACCTAGAGAATTTAATCACCCACCTATATATTGTGTGTTTCAGTTAACTGGAAACACCAAACCATCATGGGCAGTAAGCAACAAGTGGGCAGGTCTTGTGAGGCCATTCAGGTATGTTCCGTGCTCATCATTTTGTATATCAAGCATTGAGTAATTGCTTTATTTCTTTATTGATTCAATTGTATTTTCTTCCTGAACAGCACCAAACCGGCTGGAAATGATGTGATTGGTATTGACTTGGGTACAACGAATTCTTGTGTGTCTGTTATGGAGGGAAAGGTGCCAGAATTTTCTCTCAATTGAATCTGCATCTTACTATTTGTTATCAAATGATTTACTTACATGTGAGATGCTTACAGACTCCAAAAGTTATTGAGAATGCTGAGGGTGCTCGGACAACTCCATCAGTAGTTGCTTTTAGCCCGAAAGGAGAACTGTTGGTTGGAATACCAGCAAAGAGACAAGCTGTCACTAATCCGACAAACACAGTCTTTGGCACCAAGCGTCTAATTGGTAGACGTTTTGATGATGCTCAGACACAGAAAGAAATGAAGATGGTTCCTTACAAAATTGTCAGAGCTCCTAATGGTGATGCATGGGTTGAGGCCAATGGGCAGCAGTACTCCCCAAGTCAGATTGGTGCTTTTGTCCTGACCAAGATGAAGGAAACTGCTGAAGACTACCTCGGGAAGACTGTCACAAAGGCTGTTGTGACTGTCCCTGCGTATTTCAATGATGCTCAGCGACAAGCCACAAAGGATGCTGGGAGAATTGCAGGGCTTGATGTGCAAAGGATTATTAATGAGCCTACTGCAGCTGCACTCTCATATGGTATGAACAACAAAGAAGGCCTGGTTGCAGTTTTTGACCTTGGAGGTGGAACATTTGATATATCCATTTTGGAGATTTCCAATGGTGTCTTTGAGGTGTGACATACTTGTTTAAGTGCATTTTTAACTGATCCTGTCATTGTTTATGTCTTTATACTGATACATGTTTGCTTGTAGGTGAAAGCCACAAACGGTGACACATTTTTGGGAGGGGAGGACTTCGATAATACTTTGTTGGAGTTTTTGGTGAGTGAATTTAAGAGAACAGACAGTATTGATCTGTCCAAGGATCGTCTTGCTCTTCAGAGACTACGGGAGGCAGCTGAGAAGGCAAAGATAGAGCTCTCATCAACTGCTCAGACTGAGATCAGCTTGCCCTTCATCACTGCTGATTCAACCGGGCCAAGGCATCTGAATATCTCATTGACAAGGTCTAAGTTTGAGGCTCTGGTTAACAGTTTGATCGAGAGGACTAAGAATCCTTGCAGGAGTTGCTTGAAGGATGCTGGCATCTCCATCAAGGAGGTGGACGAAGTTCTCCTCGTTGGAGGAATGACCCGTGTTCCAAAGGTTCAGGAAGTAGTTACTGAAATCTTTGGAAAGTCCCCTAGCAAAGGTGTGAATCCTGATGAAGCTGTTGCCATGGGGGCTGCTATTCAGGGTGGCATTCTCCGAGGTGATGTCAAAGAGTTGCTTCTCCTTGATGTTACACCGTTGTCTCTAGGTATTGAGACACTTGGTGGAATCTTTACCAGATTGATCAACAGAAATACCACAATTCCAACAAAGAAAAGCCAGGTCAGTAGCATTTTGTGAAGGTTTAATCTTCTGTTGAAGTTATTACACTATTGATTTCTGGTTCACTGATGCAAGTCTTAATATTATTGCAGACATTCTCGACCGCTGCTGACAATCAGACCCAGGTCGGCATCAAAGTCCTTCAAGGAGAGCGTGAAATGGCCACAGACAACAAAATCCTCGGTGAATTCGACCTCGTGGGTATTCCTCCAGCTCCTAGGGGCTTGCCTCAGATCGAAGTAACTTTCGACATTGACGCCAACGGTATCGTGACTGTTTCCGCGAAGGACAAAACCACCGGCAAAGAGCAGCAGATCACAATCCGGTCATCAGGTGGTCTATCGGAGGATGAGATCGAGAAGATGGTCAAGGAGGCCGAGGCGCACGCCCAGAAGGATCAAGAGAGGAAGGCGTTGATCGATGTCAGAAACAACGCCGACACCACCATCTACAGCATCGAGAAGTCCTTGAACGAGTACAGGGAGAAGATTCCAAGCGAAGTGGCAACCGAGATCGAGACTGCCGTCGCAGATCTGAGGAGCGCGATGGCCACAGAGAACATCGACGACATAAAGGCGAAGCTTGATTTGGCGAACAAGGCCGTGTCGAAGATCGGGCAGCACATGTCTGGCGGTGGCGGCTCGAGTGGCGGGCCCACTGGAGGCTCCGAGGGAGGTGAGCAGCAGCCACCCGAGGCAGAATATGAGGAAGTGAAGAAGTAGGATGGCTGAGAGTTGATTCAGCTGAGTTCATTTTTGTATTTACATAACTTTTAGTTAGGTGGTGTTAGGAGTTTGATTAGAAATTCCTCGGGCAGAATTGAGCATCGGATTTCTTCTTTTTTTTTTTACATAAATTTGGTGAAGAATGATATATGCTGAAATATCGTATAATAAATCCTATGCCGTCTGGGGTATGAGATTTCGTTTTTGGAATTGTGTTGTGCATTTTTTGTCTTTTGATGAGATATATGCTATCAGCAATGATCTTTTGCTTCTTTTGGTTCTCTTGAGTTGCTTCCATTTGATTAGACGAGTCCATTGTATAAGTGTTCATCACTTTTGAACACTTTTTTTTAAGGCCACGCCAAAATGGATTCAAACTCATGGCTTTTGGTTCGAGTATTAATCACTCTACTGTGTCATTGCTTGTATAATCTTTTTATTATATTCAAATACTAGTATTAAAAAGTATAAAAGAAAGGAAAAGTGTTATTTTTTTGCTAAAAAGAGAAATGACGGACGTCCCGGAAAGGATCGTGACTAGTTTATGATGGGAGGAAAATATTTGTGTCATAAGTGCTTGAATGTATGCTTATGCTAAAACTATCTCTGTTGACTCTTATTTATCAAATATGATAATACTTTTAGTTTGTTTTCGCTTCTAACCGTTTCTTCCTTTTGATTATATGCCATCGAGGTCTTTACATTTTGTATTACGGAGCACTAGTTATTAACCCCGTGCGCGATACACAATAGTCGTGATTTTTCCACAATAATTTAAGATAATCAAGCTACTATAATAATATAAGTTTTCACAATCAATATATTAGCTTTGGCCAAATTTAAATTCAATAAATAACAATATATAGACACAACATATATTACGTCGAAGAATAAATCAAAATTAACTAAACTATATATGCAACGTTAACTAATTTAAATATAAATAGATGCGTTAAAATGACAACACCTTTTAAAGTGACACTGTGACACCACGCTAGACTGCAATATTATAAACGTTAGACTGCAATAGTATAAACGCTAGATTGCATTCTAGCGTATTGGATATTGCAGAAGGAAAAAATTGCAGTCTAGCGTATTGGATATTGCAGTCCGTGAAAATTTACCCTTGAACAATTTTTATAATTGCCATATGACAGCTTATTATTCGTCCACATGTACAAATGATTGGCTATGAATGGTGGTATGGTGTTAATTTAAGAAGTGTTGTCATTTTATTTTAATACAAACCTTATAAATTATACTACTACAATTTATATAGTATCAAATATAAATAATTAAATTCATTTATCATTATAAAAGCTTTAATAATTTTGATAGATGGAATATTAAAGAATAATAAAAAGGTTAGAATAAATTAATTAGTAGGAGTATATACTTAAATTAATTTACTTAAATCAATAATAATTTCGTTTGAATAACAATAGAACTTAGCTTCGATAACACTAGCATATAAAGGCCCATACTAATTAAGTCGCAACTGTATACACATATTACCTCAAACCCTAATAAAAGTGGCGCCACTATACCCTTCTCTCCCCTTTACCGGCGAAACCCGCACCGCCTGACTCACTCGCCGCGCCGCCTGCCTCGCTACTCCACCGCCATACCTCGTCGCATTGCCGCTCTCTTGCCTCGCCGTGGTGTGTTGTAGCAGCTATTGATTATCTTCAATTCAAGTATTCTGATTTTATTGCTTCTGTTTGAATTGATTTTGTTTCTATTCTAGATTGAGTTCCTTCTCATTTTTACATGTATTTGTAGAGATTTATAACTTTTGTTAGTATAGATATAGATATGATGTGTGTTTTTATGCGTGTGCAGAGAAATTCAAATTTCAAGCTGAGTTAAATGGGTAGCAAGAAGAGAGAATCGAGTTCGAAGAAGGAATCCGCGTTGGAAAATGGTGAGGATAGGCAGAAATTGAATGTGAGCTCCGAGAATTCGGATGTGGAGCCCTCAAAAAAGAGGATGAAAAAGGAGAAAAAGAAGAAGGATATTGAGCTACCAGAGGCTGAGAATGTGAATGATGCTGATGCCACACCGGCATCTTCGAATGCTCACAGGGCTCCGTTGAATTCGATGGAGAGGAAAAAACATAGGAAGTTGAAGGATAAGGTGAGGCACAGCGGGGAGGGGAAGAAAATCGATTCGGGGGCTGAAAAGATGGAGGTGGATTCGAAAAATGATGGTAATGAGAGTGGTGGAACAAGTAGTGGTGGTGGGGGATTGTTGCCTAAGTTCCACATCGGGGTGTTTAAGGAGCTAGCAGCTGCAGATGCGAGTGTGAGGGAAGCGGCAGCTAAGACGTTGGCTGTGGAGTTGAGGCAAGTTCAGAATGCGTATGATAAGTTGGAGAATAAGGATGAGGTAGAGGATAAGTCGAAACTAGAAGCGGAGAAGGATGATGGGTTGAATAACTGTGCTCCCTCTGTGAGGTATGCTGTGCGGAGGCTTATTCGTGGTGTTTCCTCATCTAGAGAGGTGCGGTTTCTAATTTCTATTGCAGATGATCTTTATTTTTATTTTATTTTTTTGCTGTTATTGGCCAAGAATTTTATGGATGGTTGAATTTGGATGAATTTCATGTAGTTTCATGCTTTTGCGATATTTATTGTTTCTGGCATATCAAACTGCACAGAGCTGCAACAGGATGGGTTTTTTCATGTTAAATTGAATCCTTTTTACCTCCAATATATTGTTTTTCCATTTTCTCCTTAGTTAATTTTCTCACATTTAACAACTTATCAAAGACTTGGGTGTGTAGTTTACCACATACTCATTTGCGCAATTGTAAATATTGAAAATATGAGCAATGATGGGTTAAGATTACCTGGTAAGTAAGAGCATTATATTTGACATGCATAAGTCAGATAAGGCATCATTTGTTCTTTGGTTCTAAGTGGGCAGTAAAGGTCTTATATGGATTGTCTAAGACTCTAATCCTTTTGATTTTGGTGCAGACTTGAAAATAATTATTGATATTAGATTTGAGATTTCAAGATTTAAAATTTTTAATATGTTTTTGCGGATTAATGTTTCATGTTTACTAGCAATAGAAACCCTTCCACTATATCTGAATATGCAGAGAAAGTTGTGGTACACTTAATAGGAATGTTGCCAAGAAAGTTCTCTGAGAGTTATTTTATTGCGATTTTTAACTGAGTTATGCATGTAATATGTCCCAGTGAAGATTTTATTGAATACACTGCTTATTTTTCTTCTTAATTTTTTCTACTCTTCTGTTGCAGTGTGCAAGACAAGGGTTTGCATTAGGTCTCACAATGCTAGTTGCCACGGTTCGTAGCATTAAATTAGAGTCATTGCTAAAGCTAATTACAAGTTTGCTGGAGGTCTCATCTTCGATGAAGGGTCAGGTGAATAATGATCCCTCCTCAAATGAAGTCAATTATTGAGATTTGTTTTTTAATTTATGTGGCACCTTTTGTCTATAGGAGGTTAAAGACTGCCTACTAGGCCGTTTATTTGCATACGGGGCTCTTGCAAGATCGGGAAAGCTTACTGAAGAATGGAAGTCGAATAATAACAGTGTACTCATCAAAGAATTTACCAAATGTCTTATTGATCTTGCAGCTAAGAAACGGTACTTACAAGAGCCTGCTGTTACTATTTTACTGGAGATAGTTGGAAAGGTAATCCATCATATATTGCCTACAGCATATATTATTTTTTCCATCATGCTGATGAGTGGAACAAGATTTCGCTCACAGTAGTAATAATCCTTAAGACTTGTTCTTCTGTAATTACTCTATTAGATTGTGTTGGGACATCTGCACATAAAATTTACTTGGAACCACTTTATGTATTAGCTATAACACTTCCTCAGTGCCATATCTTCTCAGGATTGTTTAATTATAGTTTTCCTACCCATGACTAAATGTTTCCCTGTATCTGTGTAATGGTTTAGTTGCCTGAGGAAGCACTGCTGGAGCATATTCTTGAGGCACCGGGGCTACAGGAGTGGTTAGAAGGAGCAACTGAAGCTGGAAATCCGGACGCATTACTTTTAGCTCTTAAAATACAAGAAAAAGTTTCTATCGACCATAAATTTAATAAACTACTGCCTTCCCCCTTTAGCAAAAGTGCCATTTTTGCTACTGATTACCTATCCACTGTTTCCAGTTGCCTGAAGGTACTACTCATATTTATTTTCTTACAGATTTTTATTACTGATTAAGTGATATTTCAAGTCATTGCTGATCTATATGTCTGGTGTAATGCAGGAGTCTACCTTCTGTCAGCCACGAGTGCATAGTGTATGGCCTGTCCTTATTAGTTATCTGTTACCTGATGTTATACAAGATGCTGATTCAGCATCAGGTCCAATTTCGAGCAAGAAGCACAAAAAAAGTCGTAAGAGTAGCTCTGCTGACGAAGATATGGAAAAAAATCTGGTCAGCTTCTGTGAAATAATAATTCAAGGGTCGCTTCTAACCTCATCTCACGATCGCAAAAAGTTAGCATTGGATGTACTGTTGCTTCTGCTTCCAAAGCTTCCTGCTTCTTATGTGCATGTTATATTGTCATACAAGGTTGTCCAAGGTCTTATGGACGTACTATCCACAAAAGATTCTTGGCTTTATAAAGTTGCTCAACATTTTCTTAAAGAACTATCTGAGTGGGTAGTGAATGATGACACCAGGAGGGTTGAGGTTATTATGGCTCTGCAGAAACACAGCAATGGAAAATTTGATTGTATCACCAGATCAAAAACAGTCAAAGGTTTGATGTCAGATTTCAAAACTGAGCCTGGCTGTATTCTGTTTATTGAAAGTTTGGTGACCATGTTTCTTGACGAAGATCAATCTTCAGAAGAACCTTCAGATCAAAGTCAAACTACTGATGACAATTCTGAGATCGGATCTATTGAAGATAAAGATGCTGCTGGGACAGTTGGAACTGCTGAATTTCTTAAAAGTTGGGTTGTGGAATCCCTTCCTGCTGTTCAAAAGCATTTGAAGCTTGAACAGGATGCTGCAAAATTCCGTGTGGAGAAAGAAGTTCTGAAGTTTCTGGCAGTTCAAGGTCTATTCTCATCATCACTGGGAACCGAAGTAACATCTTTTGAACTACAAGAAACGTTCCGATGGCCTAAATCAGTAATTCCTAGTGCTTTATCCCATATGTGTATTGAGCAGCTTCAGTTGTTGCTTTCAAATGCACAGAAAGGAGAGGGGCCTCATGCTGTGGCAAGTGGTGTTGAGGCAAAGGATCTCGGGTCTTACTTTATGCGGTTTCTGGGTATATTATACAACATTCCTTCAGTTTCTCTGTCAAGGGCTTTGAATAGTGATGATGAAAAAGCATTCAAGAAACTGCAGGCCATGGAAAGTCAACTGTCAAATGAGGTACAGTCTATGTTAGCCCCTGCATCTCATGATAATACTCCCTTTCATCACTTTACTTCTTAAATGTGTTTTAATAATCTCTGTTTTTTTTATCTGATGAGTATATAGGTCTGGTAGGAATTTTTTTAATGTAATTTAGCTATTCCCAGCGCATAAACTATCAGATTCCAATTATATTTTCACGTGTGAAGACGGGAAAGAGATTTTTGGAGTATTTGAAACTAACGTATTTATATGTTTATAGGATGTTTTTAATTTGACCAATCGTATTAGATGTTAGATTTCTTATATTTGTGATAAAATCTATTTGCAAATTGCGCTTTTTGACCCATGACTTGAAATTTGGGGTCTTACTCAGACCTCTAAATTAGTTTTAATGACTTAAATCTTGGCTTTGCTGCAAAGATTATGCTGGTGGTGCTTAGGAGAACTTCTCATTACTATTTTGGTTGTTATAGGAACGTAAGTGTGCTACCACCACAGATGCAATTAAGATACATGCTCTGAGATATTTGCTTATACAACTACTGCTTCAAATCATACTTCGTCCTGGAGAATTCTTCGAAGCTGCCAGCGAAGTTGTCATGTGTTGTAAAAAAGCTTTTGCCTCTTCTGATCTCGAATCCTCTGGAGAAGATGAACCTGAGGAGGATGGTGCGCCTGAACTGATGGATGTACTTGTGGACACAATGCTCTCTCTGTTGCCGCAGTCATCTGCTCCTTTGCGATCTGCCATTGAGCAGGTACCAACTAAATATTCATGTCACTTCCCCATAGTTAATTATATGCATCTTTACCTTATACTACTCCCTCCGTCCCCCAAAGTTTGTCCCAATTTGACCTGGCGCGGGTTTTAAGAAATTATTTGACTTTGTATTAAATGAAGGTGTGTAGTGGAATAAACTTTGGGGGACGGAGGGAGTATATCTTAAAGAATGATTCCTTTAGCTATCCAACTTCAGGCCTGCATTACTTGATGATTCACCTATAGCTATAAAAGACATTGTTGCGTCCCCCTGTTGCTTTCGATTACCCTTCTCTATGCTAAATTTTTTCGTGATATCGTACAGGTTTTCAAATGCTTCTGTAAAGATATAACAGATGATGGTTTACATCGTATGTTGAGGGTTGTCAAAAAGGATTTGAAACCTGCTCGCCACCACAATTCAGATAGTGATGATGATGATGGCGAAGATGATCTGCTTGGTCTTGAAGAAGCTGAAGAGTCTGATGAGGCCGAGACAGGTGAAACTGCAGACAGTGATCAACAGACAGATGAGTCCGAGGCAGTGGTTGGGGTTGATGCAGTCACTGCTGAACTCCCTGATGCGTCTGATGATGAATCTGATGAGGGAATGGATGATGATGCAATGTTCCGAATGGATACTTATCTTGCACGGATATTCAGGGAAAAGAAGAACCAAGCCGGAGGAGAAACTGCACATTCGCAGCTTGTGCTCTTTAAGCTCCGCGTCCTCTCATTGCTAGAGTTGTACCTGCACGAAAATCCAGGCAAGTTAAAATGATCGTAGGGGCACATCTTGTTTTAAGCTCTGATCCATTCCTTAGTTAAAACATACGATCTAATCGTCTTTGGATATTGTTGATGCAGGTAAACCGCAGGTGATCAAAATATTCTCAAACCTTGCTCAAGCATTTATTAACCCACAAACAACTGAAGGAAGCGAGCAGCTTGGTCAGCGTATATGGGGGATTATACAAAAGAAAATACTAAAAGCTAAAGAGTATCCAAAAGGAGAAACAGTGTCGGTTGCAATACTCGAGCCTCTCCTAGAAAAGTATCTGAAGCTGGCAGCAAAGCCTTTCAAAAGAAAAAAATCTGCCTCTAATCCATCCAAGAAGAAACAATCCGCCTCCTGGAGTCGTCACCGCCTGATCAATTCCCTCGCCCGAAGCTCAACATTTTGGATTCTGAAAATTATCGACGCTAGCAACTTCTCAGAGTCTGAGCTACAGAAGGTCTGTGATATACTGCAGAATATTTTAGTGGACTACTTTGATAGCAAGAAATCACAAATGAAATGCGAGTTCCTGAAAGAAATATTCAGAAGGCGACCGTGGATTGGGAAACAGCTATTCAGTTTCCTATTGGAGAAATGCAGCTGCGCAAAATCGCAGTTTCGCCAAGTTGAAGCCCTGGATTTGGTTACAGAGGTGCTAAAGTCTCACAGTAGTGCTACTGAAAAGACATCAGAACAGTTTTTGAAAAGCCATGTTCCAAAGCTAAGCAATTTGATCAAGCACCTGGTGACGAATATGCCCGAAAAGCAGGCGAGGAGAGCTGGCGTGCGGAAATTTTGCAGCAAGGTGTTCCAGATGCTTGCAACTTTTAAGCTCAGTTCTAGCTTTGTTGATGCTTTGGAAGAAGATGGTTGTGCTGCCTGTCGATCCCAACTTGGTGATACATTTCTTGCTCTGAAGAAACAAGTTTGAGATGTTGTATTTCAGCAAAGAGGCAAGTTTGATTTCCTATACACTATTGTTGAACTTTGATCTGGTCAAGTCTTAGGACTCAATTTTGCACTGTGTTTGTTCTCATCTAGCCCTTAGGACATTTTTCTTCACCAAATCTGTTGTGTCTCAAGTTGTTATTGTTGTGTTACACAATTACTTAATTTTTCTTCTAGATTCAGCTTTGAGTTCAATTTGCCTGTTTACTTGATTCTGTTTTGTAATATGAAATCATAGATATTGACAACTTCTGCCATAAGTGCTCATGTTTAATACTCTCATCGATATATAAAAATTGACTACTTTTACAATCATATATACTAGGAGTAGTTTTTAATGCAAAATTAGTAAAGAGAAAAAAAAGTAAAATAACACATCTAGGGGTTGCTATTGAACCCGGTCTTCCAGACTTGCCAATTTATCGATTGAAGGAATAACGAGTGAGTTATCACCCCTACCAAACATACCATTATGGAGACTTCTGTTTTTATAGGATTATATTGACAACTTCTGCTAGCATTTTTCATTACTTGTGTTTAATACTCTCTTCTATAAAGATAAGACTACTTTTGAAATGGTATACACACAAATTGTGAGTTTTCTTGTGTTAATAGATAGAGACATGAAACTGGAGTAATTCAGAAGGCACAAGCTGAATAACAATAGCAGTAAATAGCTTTCTTCCATTTTTTGGGGGAGATAAAAACTGTACAAGTTAACCTAACCAAACTATCTACACGATTTTAACAATAATATCTGTTCATCATCACCTAAGCTTAAGCTACCACTTTCTTTGGAGAAAAAAAACCCAACATTTAGTCTTTTCTTTCTTCATCCAGCAACTACAACAACAGCCTCATTTGCCATTCTGCAAAGCCAATTTCAAATATATTCAGCTCATGCTCATGTACATTACTAAAATGGCAAGAAAGCTACTACAAGCCACACTACTTAACACCATTATACCTCATGAACAAATATGCTCATTCATTACAGCAACCAAATGCCGATCATTGAATTCATTCAGATTTGATCAAACAGTTGTCAAGACTGTGCATCATTTGCGTCTGATTCACTACCAGAGGAACTCCCTGAATCTGAATCTGTACAAAGCAAGCTCAAACAAATGAGCATTTTTTTTGTTTTCTCTCAACACAAGGTAGAAACGCAAGAAGAATCAGTATCAATACCACTCGAGGATGATGAATCGCTACTCGAGCTGCCAGAACTGCTCGAGCTACTGCTGGCATTGCCACCACCACCACCGCCTCCACCAAGCCCTTCATCAGCATCACCGCCACCGCCACCTAGCCCTTCATCTTTATCGATCTCCACGGGAGGGAAGCTCGCTGCCGGCATATCATCATCAATATCCACATCTTCTTCCTCGTCTTTCATCTTCTTACCCAGGTCATCATTCTTGTCACTCATTGCACCCTACACAACATTAGCATCAACATAAGTAAACACCAACAAAACCAACATTGTCAAAACTAGTAAAAATACCAAAATAAAACAATTCTTGATTGCAAATACAACTCTTACCATATCAGCATCGGTAACAGGACTGGTGGGAGCTGGATTGTTGTTCATCATCAACGCTTGCCGCTTTGTCTTGCTCACCAACTTCTTCCAATTCGTCACAAAGCGGTCAAGTTCCCACAGCGTCTCCGTGTCAAGAGCCTCAATATCAAGCTCAATTTCATCGCCATCCTGAGCCAAATGCTCATTCCTCTTCCTGATTATCTGCACCAACTGAGGCATTTTCTCCTGGGGCATACTCTGCAACCCAAGTCCCAGCTTCTGCTTCTCGTCCATACTCATATCTCTCTTATTCACATCCTTAGCTCTCGGCTTCGGCAGCTTGGGCGCCACTACTCTTCTTTGCTCCTTTGCTACGGGCAGAGGAGGAGCTCTCACCGGCGAAGGGGGCATCGGCTCCGGTGGATTCATCGGCGGTGGAGGCGGATTAGAAGGCGTTGAGGCACTAGAATGGGCTTGCATGGACGAATGCATTCCTTCAGACTTCTTCATAATGTGGGAAACCGGAACATGGCTAGCTTTCGGCTTCTTCTTCGCGGATAGAATCTGAGAACCATTGTTGTTCCAAGAGCTCCCCTGCAATTCCTCAACCTCACGGAAAGGGAAATCATTGTTGATGTTGAACTCGCGGGGCTCCTTCTCAAGCCGCTTGTCGAGCTTCTCCTGCACCGGCTTGAACAGCTCCTCGAACCGCATCAGCATTTCCTCGGCCATCGCGTTAACAGGATCCGACTTAGGGTTGTAGAGCAACGCATTGTTAAAAGTCAGCCTAACGTCAGCGGCGAATTCTGCAGGCGTACGGTATAAATTTTTTGCCAGATTCGCTTTCACGGTGCCGAGATCCATGGGATGCTTCACAATATCGTGGTAATCGTGAAGCTGGAAAGCTTTTGCATCCACCGGAACTTTGAAAACATACCCGTGTTTGCATTTGATCAATTTATTGACGATCTTCTCGCATTCCTTCAACAAATCCCCAAAATTGACCGCCTCGAAAGAGCCATTGTCAAATTCATTGACAAAATTCTTGGGGGCGGATCCAATCGCAGGGCCAGGACGCTTGCTGCCGCTAAATTTCTTCGATTTCGGTTGAGATCTAGGGGTTTCAACATTGTTGAACCGACCAAACTCAATCCGATCTCGCAAATCACGGATCTGATCGAGCTCGGCCGAGAGGCGTTTCCGGAGCTCCAGCAGCTTCGACTTCGTGTACGTCGAGACATTGAAGGTCAAATAGCCGCCGTAATTCCCCGCTTCACGAGGTGTGGGGGCCTGGTTGAAGGAATACGCATCATCGGACGCCGTCTGCGTCGCGGCCGGCAAATCGACGTTGCTACGATAACGAGGGGCGGCGGCGTTCGTTGCAGACGGGTGGTGGAATTGCTTCTGCTTCTTCTTAAAATTAGGGTGAGGGTTTGAATTGACGTGAGGATTCACGAACTGCGTCTTTCCCATGTGGCTCCAGCTCGTTTCATTCTGGCTCGCTAGAACGGCGGACGCCATGAATCACACCGACGGCAACGCTCAGCTCCGTCGAGCCTCCGGCAGCAATTTCCCCCAAAAATCATGTATCGAACAGCCGGAATCGGACCTTCCCTCCTCTCGCCAAACGATCTGCGGCAGCTCAGAGCTAGATTAAATTAAATAAAAAAAAATCAGCTAGAATTTGGGGGAAAACGAAAAAAGGAAATGATTCTAAACACCAATTTCACAACGATGTGTAGACATTAGGGTTTGAGCGAAGAAATCAGAAGGAGAGGGCGTGCTCTTAAAGGCGACGAGATCTGCCCGCTGATATCACGGGCAGCATCGCAGCCGTCGATCGGCCAATCCCACGGCAAAAAGTGACTTTGTTTGCTGGCGGGCAGTTGACCGGGGACATCTGTCGCGGACGGCCCAGATTGGGCTGTTGGAAACGTGGCGCGTTTCTGGACGTCCGATGGGTGGAATTGAGAGGATGGCAAGGCGTTTGTGTCTGAGCTGAGATGAGTCGCACGTGGCACTTCTTAGGGTTCGTGTGGGGCCCACTGGGAGCGGTGACGTGGAATTGACGACGTGAATGTGAAGATAACTCGGTTTGTCACGTGCACCGCGGGAAGAACGTTAAAAAAGCCGACTTTGCTAGAATTTTACTATTATGCCCTTCAATTTAATAGAGGTTTCTACTTACCACAATTGGGTCTTGGTCTTCATTTTATTCTAGAACTAACACTTTTCTAAATATGTAATTATAGTGTCCCCACCTGACCTATACCGGCATAAATTGTGTTTTAGATAGTATTATGATTTAAATAATATTTTTTTTTATAATTAAATGTCTTTTCCTTGCTGGTGTTTTAGTAGTATCGAAAATTCTTTATCGGAGATGTTGAGGTGCGGTTGTATTGCAAGTACAGAGGTCTAGATTTGTTGAGTGTATTGCGCGTATGCCTCTTCAATCGCGCATCCAATCCCACCGATGAAAAAAACTTTCCCACATACAAGATGATGAAGAGGTAATCTCGTCTTTCATTAAATATACGTTTAATTAGTATGCATACATGCAATTGAGTGAAAGAATATGTTCAATGAAATTATTAAGATTGAAAATCTTGTATTTTATTAAATTATTGAATTTTTGAAATAATGTGTACTTTAATCATTACATTTTTACTTGATGTATTCCAAAAAAGCATGAAAAATATTACTCCTAGTATCTATAAAAATAATTGGCTAGAAATGTTCTTGTTTAGGTGTTCTAATCTTGAATGCAAGCATCACAATGCATTAATAACATTCATCAAGTAAAAATCGATTCGATTATAGAAAAATTATTGAATTATACAATCCTAAAATTATTGAATTGTACAATCATAGTAATCAGTGGCGAATCCAGGATCCAGAAACGGAGGGAGCGGGATATATAGTATAAGCTTGATTTAGTATGAACATGACTATTTTTTTCGTTGTTCGAGCCGACGCCAGAAGCAAACGGAGGAAGCGGACATGACGTTTCGATAAGGGAAAAATAGTTACACGACGGGGGCGACCGCCTCCTCTTGCCTCCCTTAATCCGCCACCGGTAGTAATACCCCTTTCCCTGATAATGGAGTAATTAAAAAGGTGAACTAAAAATAATAAAATAAGATAAAGGAAAACAGTAGGGTAAAATGGCAAAGGACTGCCAAAGTGGGCCCCACCCATGAGCAAAACAGTAATATTTTTTCCCCAATTATAAAAGACAGCAATATATGGGGTGGCGTCCATATCTACCCAAACCTTTTTATAACTCTCTTCTGCTTTTTTATTCTTCCCAATTTCAGCTACACATTTCCAATAATGTTTCCACCGCGTTGTGTATGAGTCGAATCGCTGATGTTTTCACTGATTTTTCGAGATCTGATGCCGCAGAGCAGCGGGATCTGATGTTGTGAGATTTCGCACGGTTAATCTCCGCCGGCCGCCGCAGATCGCGAATGAGGTGCGGCGGCGGAGGGAGGAGGTTTATGCGATGTGGTTGAATGTGAATTTGGCGTTGCATTTAGTGTGAATCGTGACGTGAGCACTTTTACGTTGAGCTCTTTTTTTTTTATACATCTAATCTTTGATTTAGTATTTTAATTCGCTTTAAAATACTAGTTTAACATTTTTTACTACCTTTTTAGAATTTTTTAATGGAGGAATAATGATCATGGATCTATTCAAGTCGTTTGAATTATAATTAGTATAGTTAAATGGTTTTGGTGAAATGTGGATTTAATGCGGGCATTTTGCTAAGTCAAAAAATGTGTTCTTCAATAGATAATTGTCGTTTGGATAGAAGAGACATTTGTCGTCGGAATAATATTAAACTTTCATATGCAAATTCATGATTGTATTTTTGAACTATTTGATCATGTGAAAATACATTTAACCAATCATCCGAATAAATAATACTACTAATAGAAAGAATAATACAGTAGTAGTTTGTAAATTAGTGAATTTGACCAAGTTTTGATTTTGAATACTACTCCTCACCAAAATTTATCCCCAATTTTTAGCCAACTTTTAGCCAACTGCTCCAATGGTTTCTCCCTTATTTCTCCCTTATTTCTCCCTAACTCAACATTTCATTTTTACATCATCATTTTTAATATTGTTTAATTTTCCCTACAAATGTGTTTAATAAATAGATTTATAATGAACAATTCATCGTTGTATTAATCATTGGAAAATATAATACAACGAGAAAAAAAAAACTACAAATAAAAAACATAAAAAACCAATAATTTAAAAAAACAAAGATTTAAAAAAAACTACAAATAAAAACTATAAAAAACAAAGATTTAAAAAAATAAAGATTTAAAAAAACAAAGATTTAAAAAAATTGAATACTACTCCTCGGTTAAAAATCTGACCACAAGTGATCAATCATCGAACAATAAAATTTTATTTCATATTTTAGTTATTTTGGTACAATCAAACCGAATCCACTAAAGATAGTCTACATATTTTCTAAATTTCGAGTTTCACAAGTGATAGTATCAGAATATGAATATGTCTTGCGTTTTGTGTTTGTTTTTATATTTTTTTAATTTATTCTGTAATAATTTCACATATATTCTGTTTTTGCCTATACAATAATTTCATTTTGTTGTTGATTTTTTTTTTTAATTTCAATTGTTCATATAATTACGCTATTGATCGATTTTAGCTCAACTTTTTGTAAAACATAAAAAGGCCTTTTGTTGGACACAATAGATTGGTCAAGACTAATAAAATTAAGTATCCATAATATCCAATTTCATTTCATTTCTAATCCTCCATGAAACAGAGCATTTCTAGCGAGAAATGTGGCATTATTTAATTATATTAATATCAGTACATAACTTTCTTTTTTCTCTACTTCTAATTATGACGAAAATATTGTACATAGTTTCTTAAAGGCAGATTTAAACAAAATGAGTGAAGTCCTTAGAAGAGCCAAAGCAAGTCGCAGCATTCATCCATTAAGCAGCAGCAACACATCGCCGCAAGGCTGCATTACACAATCACAATCACAATCATAGTACTCCAAGATAGGGATAAAGGCTATAGCCATTCGTAGCTACAATCACGACCGAATTTTGTATTTCCCATGAATCAAAATTGGCATAGTCAATCGGATATAAGTTGCAATTATACATAACTATACAACCACACGACCGACTATCAAGATTATCCGACCACCCACATCAGTCCCAAAAATCTACTATCACAAATCAAGTTCATGATTTTAACCACGTTTTAAGTTAATGTGAAATATCAAAATTAGGCCATCCTTCGTGATTTTAGTTGCCAAACATATATGTAGACTAACAAAATTACAGGAATAAAATCTACACATAAATTACAATTAAAAAGAATATATACGTTGGCTATTTTAACTAAGCTACAATTCTAGCTACCTAACAAGTAAAAATTTTATTTTGCAGTTTAACAATTCAAGAAATCAATATTTAATTAAATCACATATAAACACATACCACCCTTCCAAGAATCCGGGCTCCCTCTTCGGCGGCGCTGCCGCATATTGTGGCGGCGCCACCACCGGCGGCCCCTGGTAGTATCCTATAACACAATCCAACCCAAATCAAAACTAACCAAAATAAAAAATAAAAAAATCTTAAACAAGATTATATGGATTAAATCCAAGTTACCTTGAGCAGGATAGGGGTAAGCATATTTTGGTGGCTCACTCATCTCTTAACAAGATTTGCTAACGCAAGAAATTTAGAACTCTTCTCTCTCTAGACTCTCTTCTATATGTATGTATAATGAGTAGTATTTATTTGTTTAGTGGAGTGAAAGTTGTGGAGAGAATAATGAATCAAATTCTTTACTTGAAATTTCTGTTGAGGATGTGATGAGAATGCTCTGGAAAGAAGGTTTATATTGAAATTGGAAATATGTGGGCCATGCCTGTTTCTAGTATGTTTATTATGTCACATTTACTTCTTACATGTACACGTGGCAATGTATGAGAACATATGCACCGCTTATATTTTGTTAATTAGCATTTTAAAATAATTTTAAATAGTGTTCACAGTGAGGGTTCGGTTTACGAGATTGAATTCCGGGATTAAAATAAATACATTTCTCAGTTATTTTTGGGGTCGCCAATAATACCATATGCAACAATTACTAACAGTAGTTTAGATTCCCCGCTTTAAAATTTCAGTGTCCGCCACTGATTATGGAATAATTAGTCATAGATAAACAGTCACATGACTAAAATAATCTCATAACTCAATCCTAAATTACGTGACTAAAATAATTCCACAATTCAATCCTAAATTATATTTTGGTATTATTTTATTTAGAAAATCGAACGCTGCATTATTCTATCCAACCAGCATTTATAATGCATGGATGAAAGTCCAAATTATTTAAAAAATAAGCCATGTACGAAAAGCCCAATTTCCAAGTAATGAAGGCCCAAAATTTGGTTACGTTATTAAGCCCATATTACATAAAATATAAGCCCCACCCAAGTGATAGTAATTCAATTTCAGAACAAAAAATCAACAAATCGAAGGGTGATGTATTTGATTTGTCTTCAAAGAATTATTCTAAGCTACATAACTCCAAGAAATGATCTAATTTACAAAACAAAAGCTACCTTCCAAAAATTAAAATATCTCCAAAGATTGGAATGAATAATTTTACATAATTAATATTGGTATATAATCTTTATGTAAATAATGTAATGCTAAACCCATGAGGCCAAGATCAATAGTTCCTTAATATTATTTGACAGTAACAGATGCATTAAAAAATGAAAATGGATTGCGATAGCATACTAAAAGCCCTATTTATAATAGAACTAACGTGTTCCCCCTTTGCAAGTATTAAACTTTGAACAATCAGATATTAAATTGTGGCAAAAGAAACCATACAATACTGAAGAAATTCAGTGATCTACTTTTTTACATCTTATTTTATGTATCTCTTTCACTTTTTCGTAGATTGTAGTATATATTTTTCTCTTAATTAAATTTTTTACTTACAATTTATAGTTATTTTTATCATATAAACAATGATTTGGAAGTTGATAAATCCATAAATAAGGTATTTTTTTTTAATTCCAATTTTTACAGATGAATATTAACTTTGATGTATTTTTATATCAAAATGTTTTTAAAATTTTATGAAAAAAATATAATTTTGAAATAATACACGAACAATGAGGCCTTGTATCACATCAAGTCTCTTTCATTATCACTCTGTAATACTCCATTATTTATTTCTTCATAGACTTTAGATGGTACAATAAGTGATGTTATTTTAGATTTTTAGGTGGGATCGAGTCGTTCTTTAATAGGTGAAATATGATAGTATTATCCATTAAAATGATTGCAGAGGATAATATTATTATTAAAAACCCATATTGATGTTCTTAATTTTTATTAGGCTATTGGAGATTTTTTTTTTGATCTCCTCGTATATACATATCTTAATCACTTGGTCTATTTGTTGATTTCGTTGAATTTGACTATTACGTGGAGTATAAAACCTGACATTGGAAAATGGCAACCGACAATAAAGTTTGTGACATTACACGAACTTTTTAAAGATTATGGGAAAAACCGGAATTTATAGAAAGTTGGTGACTTTAAAAGCAGTTACCCCTTTATTTTACTACAATCCAACTTTTATCGTGTGTCTTAGAAATTATTACTGTATGATAAAGTGAAACAAGAATTAGTATTCATCGCCATCATTTTAGGCATATATCAGCCTAAAATTGCAAGTTTTGTTTGAACTTTTTAAAAGTTTTTGTGGACAATAGGAACTAAACAAAATATAAGGATAAATGAAAAAGTGAATTATTTTTTAGATGATAAGTGGAATGAATTTTAGAATTTGAAGAAAGAGTGGATAGAAATGATGTGGATGTGTCTTTTTTGATTTATTGATTAGAAGGGAAACGTTTTATCCACTGAGTCGCGTTATTTTTATAATGATTTCAAATTGAGATAAGTTATCGAACTTTTATTTATGGGATCACTAAGTTCATCTTCGCCCCTAAAAATATTGCATATTTTTTTACACGAATTTAGTAAATACTGCTATGTAATTGTGTATGTATATGGCAAAAGAGGCCCATACTTATTGGATGATATTATATTTAATATTATATGTTAGGTAAATGAATAAGTCATGCTTGATATTTATGTAAATAAAATGATATAATAATGACTAGATATAAAAGAAGCGTGGGATAGTAACCAAAAATGAAATGATATATTGCTCATATTTAATTTTTAAACACTAGAAAGTAAGATTGAATAATTTTGAAAAAAAATTAGATAAACTCATAAATTAATACATTAAATATTATGCATTATATCAGAACAAACTAAATACAATTGTTCGTCAAAACTTACTCAACATCATAAACAAATTGCAGTGTATAAGTTTTTTAGGTTTTTGTTGGCCCACTTATTAGAGTGGTCCAATTTTAAAATTTTAATTAGTGGTCAATAATTGTACGGATTTTACTGATAAAATAAAGATTATGGAAATTTAAATAGTGGATCATATTAAAACATTGTATACTATATTGTGACATATGATTGTAAAACATAGGTTTTTAGATATCTAGCACACTACAATATAGAAAAAGTGGTCTTAAAAGTAAAACAAATAATATACATATTCTATTTTTCTTCATATTTAGATATTTTGAAAGAATATATTCCCTAATGAAGTACATATTAGTCGATAAATTAGCGTGTGAATATAGAACAAAAATATGTTTTGAATTATTGCAAATAGTAATAACAGTAATAAACAGATAATACTTGTATAATCTTTTTTTCAGAAAGAAACATATTTATAGCATGTCATTAGCTCATTCTAACATTTCAAATTAATAATATTCCATTTCTTAATTTTTCTTTGATACTTGGTTAACTTTATAGTATTCAAAATTGGGTAGTCTATTACCAAGAATATTGGTAAATAGAGGGAATATTAATTTATAGAAGTCGTCGATTAATACGTGTGTGGGGACTTGAATTATAAAAGAGGACTTTGTAGTTTAGAAATGCCCCATCATTGAATGGCATAAGATACTATGGTCTAAGGACTAAGAGTATTCTAGTGTGGAATAAAATTGAAAAAGAATATAATACCAAAGCATCAATCAAAAAGTTTAAAACAGGTGCACAACTCCCTATGGTCTAAGTTCTAATCACAACATGGCAAGTTTCTCTCTAGATCCTAATTAACAACTTATATAAAACGTGTGCAAATTTGGGGGTATCATAAAATGATTAGTATTAGAAGAAAGATACTTCTTCCTTCACAATTTACTTACAAGGAGTAATTTGTATTAATTTTGTGTTGTCCCAACTCCAAAGTCACTTGAGTATCTCTATTTTATGATTAAAAAAAAACAAAATACTCTTATTATACTTCTTTTATACTCCCTCTCCGTGTAAATAAGAATATGATTTTTTCATTTTAGTTCGTCCATTAATAGAAGTTCCAATTTACTTTTACCATAAATAGTAGTAATGTAACAAATGCACTAACTCATTTCATTCACATTTCATTAAGAACTTATATATACAAGTGAGGACTTATATTCCATTACCGTTTATCATCCACTTTTTTTAACATTTTTTAAAATCTGTGCCGCTAAAAAATGGACCACCTAATGGCAGATAAAGAGAGGTATTTTTTATGTGATAAAAAATAAAATATTTAATTTCTTCGTCTACACGACTGATTCTCTTTGCTAAATTTAAAAAATATAATTATCTATGTATAATTCATTTACGTCTATCATTAAGCCTCGTGACATTGAAAATATTTTAATTAGATAAATTGTCAAAAAATTTATAAAATTTAATAATTTTAATTTGTCTCATGTCATAACTTTAAAAATTAGTTATAAGTCCATAATATTTAAATTTATTCTAAATTATTTTATATTAAAATGTTTTTATTGGAGTTGCATATGATACAATAATAAAAAAATTATTCGGAATATATAAATATCACTGTTGATGAAATAAACAATATTTTTTGGTTAAAAATGTAATATTATACACATGCTCTTATATTATGTGATATTTTTGTCTTACTATATACCATGCGAAATCTTAAACTATGGAGGAAGTAATTTGATCTCCATAAATATACAAAAGCAAAACATAAACACACAGCATATATATACATAGCATATAAATACATCACTCAAATCATTATTATTATTATCCAATAAAACTAAGGTTTAATGGGTTTTCAATAGTAACAGCACAATTATTGACCAAAATCACAAAGTTTGCGTAACTTTGGGGACACCTTTCCCACCTACATCCGGATTATACCCTCCAGCTGTCCTCATCTCTCCGCCGCTCACCACGCCTTGATACTGCGACGGCGCCGCCCCCATCACCCCCCCCTGCGTCGTGGTATACAACACCTGCCTCCCCGCCCCCACATCATACGCCACCTGCGCGTACCCTGCCTCCGCCACCCCTCTCACCATCCCGAAACCCTCGGAATATCCCGCCGCCTTCTGCTGCTGCTGCGGAATCACATTGTACATCTGCTGCTGCTGCTCCGGCGGCATGCGCTGAACGGCGTAGTAGCCCTGCGGCGGAGCTCCGGCCATCGGCCTCATCATCGGCGCGTGGTACGCACCCGCCGGCGTCTGGATCATGTAAACCGGCTGCTCGGTGCTCGCCGGGAACATTCCACCGGGGATCTGCCTGTTGTCAGGCCAGTGAGGAACCGGCGGAGGAGTTTTCTCCGGCAATTTGTAGTACTCGGCGGCTGGATAGCCGCCGGAGAGATTATCGTCGCTTTTTCTTCGGTAGACTCCTTGCTGCTGCTCCTCCAGCCTCAGCCGCTGCAGATCCTGAATATGCTTCTGGATCGGATCCATCGCAATCGAC
Source organism: Salvia hispanica (assembly GCF_023119035.1). Lineage (NCBI taxonomy): Eukaryota > Viridiplantae > Streptophyta > Magnoliopsida > Lamiales > Lamiaceae > Salvia > Salvia hispanica. Next base: position 21,243,101 of record NC_062968.1, on the reverse strand, counting down.
CGCTCATCCTGTGCTTGAAGGAACACCGGATCCTCCATCTCCGGAGCTCTCCCCATCATCTGTTGCTGAATCGGCGGCTGCGGCGCCATTGCATTCGCTTTCTCAAATCCAAACAGGAAATCGGCGTTACCAGGCGGCGGCTGCTGCGGCAGCGGAGCCGCTGCCGCCACCGTATGCGGCTGCGCAGTGACGATCGGCGCAGAATTCAACGCCTCCACGAACCTCTCCTTCTCCGATTTAACATCATCGGAGCCAAAACTCCTAGTCGACGAGCTCAAGCTCTGATTCAGCGTCGGGAAAATGAAAATCCTCAACCGCGTCGGCTTCGGCGAAATCCGGTACAGCCGCTCGTACTCGTGCATCATGTGCTCCAGATCGTCGTCGTTCGTGACGGAAATCAAGGCGTCGAGATCTTCGCCGGGGAGCTGGTACTTGAAGGAGATGCTGTCGCAATCGCAGAGCGCGGTGAGCTTGGGGAGCAGAGAGGCGAATTTGATGCTGCGATCGACGGAGAGGATCTTCGTCTCGCCTCCGATGTACGATAGCTGGTTGTCGTGAGGGCGCGGGTGGATCTTCCCGCCGTAGCTGCACATGAACTTGACCTTGTAATTCGGCAGCGGCTGGTTCCCCTGCGAATCCTCCCACGGCGGCGGATTCTCGAAGTCGATCTCGCGAGAGCGGGGGGAGGAGTCGCCGGACTCCGGGTAGGAGGAGTTGTACGGGTAGTTCTCCATAGGCGCACGTTAGCGTTTGTTAGGAGAGAGGAAGCAAAAATTTAGAGAGAGAGAGAGGGGGATTTGTGTTTTCGTTAAGAGGCCATTTTGCGTGAGAGAAAATAGTGTAGAGGGATTTTGTTTAGCTGGGTGAGGGGGTTTCTCTTTTGATAAAGGGGGGAGTAGTTGCACCATATGTTTCTGTGCAACCTTGGTTTCGTGCTGACGTGGCAGGACAGGTGGTGAGGGTGAGGTGATGGGGAGTGGGGAAATGGAGAAATTGGGGCGAAAGAATGGTGACATGGGTCCCACTTTAGGGGATTGATAAGAGTAATTCATTAGGAAAAGGATAAGAGAGAGGAGGTCAAGGCTATTCTCATATTTTATCTCTCTCACACCTCAATTCTTGAAAATTTGTATAGTATATTTTTTTTATTTTCGTTCGGCCCATAAAATTTGTCTTATTTAACTTTTTATTATTATTTTTGGCAGCGATTTTCATATTCCACTAACTCATTTTTACTCATATTTTATTATAAAATTAATTTATAAAAATAGAACTCACATTTTTTACTAATTTTTCAATTTACTTTTCATTATATTTTTTAAAACTCATATCGAATTAAAATGAGATAACATCTATGAGACTGAGAAAGTACTAAAATAAATTTTACTACTGTTACTCTTCTCTTGAAAATAGAAACTTAATTTTGAAATGATGTGTACAAGTTTTAATTCTCTCTAACCCACCAAATATGATCAATTTTTCTTTTTATTTATCCCAATTAAGATAATTTATTTTCATCTCTCTTATCTTATTATCTTTACTTAACACAAAATAAAATTACATAAAATCTCGAGTTATTATAAATAAATAAAGATAATAAAGATATTATGTATTAATAAAGAATGAATTCCATTTTATTAGAGAAAAAATTATTAAAATTAAATTTTTTTACGATTAGGTGCAAACCGAAAAGATAAAAGTTTCTATTTTTAAATGGAGTACTACTATAATTTTACAAAGTAGTATTCCCTCCGTTCCATAAAAGATGTCATACTTTCCTTTTTAGTTTGTCCCACAAAAGATATCACATTTCCATTTTTTGAAAATATTATCTCTCACATTAATATAAAAATTATATTTTATTTCTCTATCTAACACACAAAATAAAACCTCCTAAAATTTCGTGTCATCCCACAAGTGTGACATCTTTTGTGGAATAGAGGGAGTAGTACTAATAAAAGTTCTAGAAGAATTGCGTTTAAGTGTTCGTCATAATTTTGTTATTATTTTAATATATTATTAATAAAATTGTTTACCAATTTCTTTAGTATCAAATTGAAATCTTTCTACGAATATTATACTAGTAATATTTAAAAATTAATCAATTGATTCCATTCTACTAATAAAATCAAAATACGTAGTAGTAGGACTTAATGGTATTATAAAATAATATTCTCTTCGTTCTAATGATGTTATATTTGGGTGATGACACAAGATTTTAGGAGATGACATTTTGTGTGCTAACTATTGTGAGAAAAAATATTTTTGTGATGTGAGAGAATTTTTCCAAAAAGTTAAATGTGACATATTTTGTGTAACAAAGTAAAAAAAAAAGTGTAACATTTATTATTAGGGACAAAGAGTAATTGATAGTTAATACTCCATCCGTTTGTGAATAACAGTTCCACTTTTTTCATTATAATCTGTCTGCTAATAAGAATCCTCATTCATAATTATTATACTATAAATGGCTTCACATTCCACTAACTAATTATACTCATATATAATTTAAATGAGCAAGTCGGGACTCACTGCCATTTATAATAATTATGAGCAAGTGCAACTCATATTTCACTAACTTTCTTCCAATCACTTTTCTTAACATTTCTTAAAATTTATGTCGAAAAGAAATAAGACTCTTATTCATATATGGAGGGGTATTAAACATTTATTTCATTCATATTTTTTTCTTAGTTAGGTCTAACTACAATTTAGTTTTACAATTAATCACATAACTTAAAACTAAACAAATTTACTCCAAAAAGTATATAGTAATTAAATGAAAATAGATAATTTAAAATCCGAAACTAAAAAAATATGTAATTAACAAGCAAATACTACATAGATAAAATTTTAAAACTGTAAAATATATAATCCACAAGATTTTGTATTTTTAATTAAATAATAGCCTCTCGCATATATAGCGTCATAATAACCAAGCATTAATATTTTCTTAGAATGACACAATTCGCAAATTAATTTAAATATTTGAATACTACTCCATTACCAATATTCTGTGGAGTGGTATAATTAAGTAAGACTAAGTAACGATTTTGTGATAAACACATACTTCAAATAAAACCAAATTTATATCATAGTTAATGTAATGTAGAAATTGTTAGAAAGAACAAAAATGCAACACATATAAAACCTTATTAACGTCCTGTCATTTTAAGAAAATCAAGTAGTTAAGATCTAGTTTCTGTTTTTGTTTGTTATTCACTTGATATAAAATCTTTTTTTATTGTCTCAAAAAATCAATACATAAATAAAATAATTGTGGTTGTTGCACTTGTCAATTAAATGTCTATGCATTTATTTGCCGCTACTTTATAACTACCTCATTCTTTATGATTCCTCTCCAATCAAACAATATGTAGGAGTATATAGTAAGTACTAAACAGAAGCCACATTTTGTCAAAAACCACATTTCTAATATGTTACTATTTCTAAACTTGATAGAATCTAATAAATAAACCAATAATAGTAGCAAATTAACTGCATATGTTTGTTGAAGTAAGACTTACTAGAATTGCTTTATTATCTACACTACTAAGTTACTACTCATAGGTCTGTTGAAGTAAGACTTACTAGAATTGCTTAATTATCTACACTATTACTAAGTTACTACTCCATCCATCTATAGTATAGAAGAGACATTTATTTTGATATAAAAAATTTAAGAAAATTGTATTAAATGAGTTAAATGGAATAGAGATCAAAGATGAACAGTGTGGCATTTCAACTTAGACACTCGAGCTAGATCTCATCAACGACGTACTAATATATACAACTCGCACCTTCTTAATATATGCATACACACACACACAATTTAAGTATGCATCTCTTGGCGCAATACTTTGAGTTTTGATATGGATACGTGCATCTTCACGTATTTTAAAAAGTGAGGTAGTATTTGCATGTCAATGGTAAAATCTTAAAAATTATGGAATCCTTTCTTATATTTTTGAGTAGTCATAATTGTTGTTCTCAGAATTATTGTTCTTTTGATGTTAACGGTGTTTATCTCATATCAATGCAACCTTAGCATATAATTATACATATATTACTCCATGAAAGATGACTATTAGGCTAGTATAATCACAGGATATAATGCGATTTTCTAGTAATATTTCTCATTAAAAATAATTTATATGGAGTAGTACATTTTTTATTTACCATGGCCACTTGCATTGTCCATTAAATTGTTTGTTGTTGCCTATTCAAACTGGCTATAATAGGTTAGGTTGTGTGCTGTTGTCCTACTTTAAAATGAGTCAACTTTACGTGTGTTTTCCCACATGCCACGTAGGATTATAATTGTCAAAATTGTAGTTGAGTGCCTTAATTATTGGGGTACAAAGTGCAATTTTTTGTTAGGACGAACTTGTAACAGAGTCTCATATGGTTCGATTGGTGTGACAATCAAAGTAAAGTAGTATTGTCTTGTTATAGATATTGTGTGAGGCATGGGCTCATTTCATATGGTCTTACATATTCTTGTCAAATTTATGTTCAGAGGTAAGTCGGTACATTGTGATATTTACATACTGAACATCTTACTGAAAATGACATATGAGTTATGGTGTGAGTCATAGACTCATTTGATATGATTGGAGAGTATTGTTGTTAGGTTTATGTTAAGACAATTAAATTTACATTATTAATAAAATTTAATCATAATGTCGTTACTATAATACTTATACTTATTCCTAGAATCACCACAGATTCTCGTGTGAACGTATCTTCACTTTAGTGTTGATTCACATATTATCACATAATTAATCGTATCAACATACTCTTACCAATAGTCAAATCTTCATCTACAACATCAAATTTTCAAACTATGACAACATAAGTGGTTAGTAATATGAACTTCACATGCGCTATAAACAATGTTAGCAAGCCTCGGATTTTCAATATTTATAATATAACTCAACAGAACCATATAAAAGAATCTATTTTCATGTATAATATATTAACCTATTAAATTATACTAGATATTTCACATAAACTCATATATTATTAAACAGGTATTGTCACATATATCATCACGTATATTTTGATCACCACCATTACAAAATAAAAATTTCGTCCTCGAAATTTTGACTAACTCAATGCGCGGCAACCATATTTCTTTTCAAATCTCATATTTAACATCACATTCAATAACATATAATGTCACGTAAGTTCATATTTTACCCTACTCTAACATATTAAGTTTATTAGTTCCACAATGTCACAGGTTCAATAATACACATAAGCATACTTCTTTACATTTTATCATTTGACAGACTTCGATAATCTATACAGAATTTATACTTTCATTACAACACATAGCTCAACTTCGATAGCACATATAACCCATTTAAGGGACACATATTCATATGTATCAAGTATCAACCAATTCACATATTCACCTTCTTATCACAAACAATATCATATCTTCTTGACCAATTCTAATCTCATCATTCTTAAAGTTTTTTTTTTTTAATCTTTCACCCAGAATGACGCTATCGAGATTCGAGCTATATGGGGTGGCCAGTCCCATATAACTAATTTCTCGGTCACACGGAAATTCCTGTCCCGTACTTTGGAAACCTTTAATCTAACATAATATGTCAAATCCTCGTTAGACAAACTTCTTTACCAATACACAGTATCAGCTGCATCGGGTCACTGATATAAAAAAAACTCAACATCCTATGTGGCATGTGTCTAAACCAACTTTAACCCAACCAGAAGCCTAGGAACGCCTAAACCTAGGCTCTGATACCAAACTTGTAACAACCCCTACCCGGCGTCTGCAGGCCAAATAGGTAATGTCACCAGTCAGGTATGACAATTTAAAATTTTCAACTTTTTTTTTCCAGAACCATGTCTTTAAATCAATAATTATTTTTATAATTATTGCGGAAGTAACTTAGAATAATATTTAGTGCCCACATGCCACAACTAACAATTCAAAATATCCATTACTAACCGAGCTCAGTGACCCGCCAAGGATGCAGCGCTAAGACAGACATGAAGAAACATCGACCGCTGTTCTCCAATGCCGACTAACTCGATTTATTAGATTTTATGCGATTGGAACGACGTTTCAACGGACAATTAAAGATATTGCTCACAATGAAACCTCACGGTTTCTCTCTCCATGGAAGGGCCGAGCTCTCCTTCCATCCTCCTCAAGAGTTGATATTATTTTTTGTATTAAATTATTCGCTTAAAGCTCTAATTGACCGATTTTCCCATTTAAATAGCAAATTCCCAACTAGGGTCATTTTTGGGATGTTACATACTTTGTCCATAAATAAATATAGATTCAACACATATTTTAAGAAATATAAGAAAAATAATATATGATTAAAAAAATTGGTGTAATATTAATCTTACTTTTATATATTAGTTACATCCCTACCTATATACTTACAATAGAATATGAATGGAATTAGTTACTAATTGATGATTTTATTTATTAAAAATAGTATAACTGAAATAAAATACTTAATGATATGTATATTAGGAAATGGTAATATTAATGACAGATGTGACTTGTGAGTATCTATTATTTCACACCTCATAAAAAAATAATAGTAATTAATAAATTGCACTAACTTGTAAGTTATTACTACAACAATAAGATAGGGTAAACAACTAACCACTATTTTTGGCTTAATTATTTCTACTTCACTTTCTATCGTAAGAGTGCTCAAAACTCAATTGCCAATTTGTCATTAAATATACTCCATTAAATCTAATAGCGAGAAATGCATGTTATTGCATTTGGTGGAAGAAAATTGCACAAATTGGTTGATAGAGTCATTTGGTAGACTTAAAAATGAGTAATTGTCAAAACATAGTATTTCAAATTTCGACAGCCAATTTTTTCCATGCAACTTGGCAGAAAACAACCATATATGTCTCCTCAAGAAATTAGAGAGAATGTTACACAAATCTTTATTTATTAATTTATTTGTTGTTAATTTAAAAACTTAATTTATTTCTATTTATTGCTTTAATGTACACGGAGTTAGATATTGATGAAAATAAAATATTGGGATTTTTCTTTTTTTTTCATGTGTTCTATGGGAATTTATTATAGAACCAGCAAAATTTTAATCTTATTTGAATTCTTTTCCAAATATTTTATAAATTTTAATTAGTGATGATATTACGAATCTATCATACATGTCACTATAATTGTATTGATTTGGTGAAACACGAGTTTTGATAAATTTTTGGAAGATAATGTTTAGAGTTAAGAAATAGACCCACCATTTGAGTAGAAGTATATAAAAAAAAATTGACTTCATAGAAACCATTTTTGTCTTCATTGGAACCCACAAATATAATTTTCGATGAACAATAATGCAATACACTACATATTTTTGCATTTCTGTGTAAATAGCTAGGTTGCAAATTAGCATATAAAGTAAATAAATTATATTTGGAAGATTAGATGTGACGAGCTCAAAATTATGTTTTTCACTCAAGTGAGACATAAAGATAAAGAATTAATTATGATATCCAAGCACGAGTGAAGTGCATAAATCTAGCAAGATTGGTTGGCATAATTGTATCCAAAACGGTGGGCGCTCATATTAATTACTAATTAAGTAGGAGTAATTAATTAATTAATTAATATTAGTTGCAGATTATGGGAAACTGTAAGGAATCTTCGTTAATACGAAGGAAAAGGTTTAGTATCAAAAGTGTTAATTAACTGTAATTATCATAAGACAGCCGGATTCCTTGCTTTGAAATATTACCAACTCTAAAATAATTATTTCTAATGTCATGAATGTCGAGACTCAATTAATTAACAAACGTTTAATTTGACTGCTTTCATCAAGGCATGCAAAACGGTGTGATTTGTATGTTAGTGCTGAGATTCGTTTGGTGTTCTAAATAATTAAAGAATAAAAGTGCTTGTGCACATTTTATGTTCAAAATTTGAGTTTCATTTATGATACATGAAATCAAGTTCTGTGACATAATAGAACAATTGTGTAATAGAAACAAATAGAAATATAAAAAGACATAAAACTTACGTGGTTCACTAACATTGTGTTGGCTACGTCCACAAGCAGGAAACGAAGAACATATTGTATTCAGATTGTTTTCAGATTATAGAATTATGTGCCCTACTTTTATATAAATAAACACATAGATAACGGCAAACTATACAGATTTAAAGGCATACTAACATCAAGTCATCAAATATAAGAATTGGGATGGATAGGTGATATATCAATAATATTTGTCATTTTTTGTATTTCAAGTTATGGTATTCTTTTCGATATTATTTTATAGGTTTTCAAAATATACTTGTAAGAAAACCATGTGCGATTCAACCCGTGTGTGTGTTGGCATAATTAACAACAACCCACTAATTAAATAAAAGTATGAAAATACACATTTGCAGCAATCAAAGTATGTAGCATCGTTTTTATCTAATAATTTATCTTGTTATTATAAAGTTGAACTGAGGTTAAATACTTAAATAAACAAACTGTCATTCAATATTAGTTTTGTACACAAATTAAAAAATACACGATTAGAGAAGTGTTTCAATATAATTACAGTTAATTACCAGTTTAAGATTCATGCGATTTTGTAGTGAGACAACAACGTATTTATGTCATTATGTGAGAACTACGAGTACAATTATACCTTCAAATTTTTTCTGTTAATATATACAATTACGAATTATTTAGTTTATACTATCAAAATTTTCTCATCTGAATTTTTTTCATTGATGCGTTGACTTGGCTTCTCTATAGCCCGAGTGGTCCAAAGTGGAATGAAGAATCAAAATGTACTTGAAAGAAATATCTCATCTAAAGACTAAATTCGCCAAAATGAAATGAGTAAAGATTTTTTAGAGATTAAACAAATAAATAGGAATGTTCATTCTGTAGTATTTGAAACTGAAGACTATTTATTTAACATCGAGTGGAGATCCTATTGTTAAATAGAGTAAAAAAAGTTGAAGATGCCTTGAGACCTAATCCATGTTACAATAATTAATACTTTAAATTTTCATGAAATAATTATTGTAATTTATAACTAATTTGAAGTTGATTTCTTGAAAAGACATAAAATACTAGTAGTTCATTTGCAGAGATCTTTTCACATAATGTCGTATCTCTCTCAACCCAGTTTTTGGTATAATATGTTGTTTGCTTTTTGTATGTGAATGAATAGCCATTAGCCGCAAAGATGCTACTATTATTATAATGATCAATTATCAATTTATCATCATTATACTTTGTCTTTCTCTACAAGATCATGACTAGCCGCAACTCAAATTTGTTACAAAGCAAAAGATTAATTATGCTTCTATTCTTTGTTTCTATGGTTAAGGAAGTAAGCATAGGGGCTTGATCTATACAAAATTCACTCTTAATAAAAAAAAACGGAATCAAGTATACATAGGTAATTTTTAGGTCATTGTCAATATACTTTTAGATCATTATAGTAAGACTGACCTAAAATTATCTTCACATGACCTCAAATCCGAATTTTAAAATATGACCTACAACTACTTAATAATAACCCTCTGTGTTTTTGGTGCATTATTAACCATTAGATTGACAAATTTAATAGTCTGAATTTTGTATTGAGATGCATTTTTGTATTGATAATTTTTCAGTTAAGCATAAATCTAAAACACAATGCTTATAATGAAACATTGATTCAACCACAAATTCACCACACATGGTGGGAAATACTAATAGATAGGATGATGAAGAAACCCAGTCATGTCTGCACAAAGAAGATAATTAGGAAGAGAGGCACATATTTCCGAAGAGATGTGTCGATTCTCGGGATCGCCACTTACTGGAAGCAACACATGCTTAAATTGCTCTCGCCTCATCCCATCGCTCAAACGTTCTTTATTGATGCAACGAGTTTAATTTGGTCACTCTTTCCCTTCCTTCTTCACATCAGCAGCAGCATCACTCGGAGAATCCAGCCCCGAGGGGATCTTTCCGGGATAGTTAGTTGATGAACAATCTGACCCAACCATGCTACCAATGTACCAACTATTTCAGTTATTCGAACGAATGCGGATAACACTTATAACAAAGCCATGCGTTGAGTTACGGGACTTTACCCTCTGTCAAGGATGACCATGGAACGAAGCTCGCAGTTGGCAAAACTACATATGATAGGGACATTTAGAGATTCAGTATAAATTCGATTACATACTATTAAGTTTATACTACTTGGAAGGCATTCGATGCATTGCAAAATACGTAGATGAAGTCGAGTCAATTTCAATAGAGATTCGAAAGATGCAGATTTCACTTACTGACTAGAAATTTCATTCTTTACAAGAGGGTGACAGTCATTGCCAAAGGCAGCTAGTGTGTGGAACAAGAACCCGCTGTGTGTAACTATTGCTATCTCTTTCTCTTTCCGTGTGAACAACCTGCGTATATAAATATATGCAAGAAGAATACGATAAACAAAGACAGAGTTGAGAAGTAATCCCCACCACGTAAAACTTCGACAGACAACTCAAGTGGGGGAAACCAAGTGAAACACGACATATTTGGAGAGTGAAGATTAGAAAGCAAAGAATAAAGGCACCAGATACATTGCCAATAATCGAGGATCAAGTCATGTTTAACGATGCAAAAAAGATAATGATCTTTTACTTGTAAGAGTAAATGTGTCATGGTGATTCGATTAAATGAAACGAAAAGACTGAAACTTGATAACGCCATGGGATATCATTTACCCTTGATAAAGGTTCGATTATATGATTTTAATGTAGAAATCGTTACCAGTTCATGAAGTTCATTCCCCTAGCTGCAACCTCATCCTTGGTTTCTCTAACATCAGCCTTCCATAATACATCATCATCACTCTCGATCTGAATGAAAATTGTGATATTTATTAGGATGTTTTCGCAAGCCTAAATCATTTGAATTAAGGGTATCCACCTCAGGTATGTTCTTGTGCACCAAAAGAGTATATCTTTTTAGCTAAACTACTTACCAGTGAAAAATCAACCGCTGGGAAAAGGCATCGATATTCGCTAATGCTTCTCCTCCTATCACAAGGATGAACTCCCTGCAACCAAAATTGTGTGAGGAGGTTGATGTGACTTAAATCATGTGCACTTTTCTTATAATCATTTGAAATTACGATAGTTGAGCATTACAGCAATTTCATTGTTATTCTCAAGGTCCCTTGGCAAGATCATCATATATAGAACCAGCTTGAAGCAAATAAGTTGTATTAGTGAACGTACCAGATGTTCTCGACAGAGTTCAACTGCAACAATCGGTGGGCAATCAAGACTCGAAATTGCAGGATGGTCACTATTTCCAGCATTTTCCACCATTAGTGGTACAATATCCATCTTGTCAGAATAGGCCTCGCCACCAAATACCCCGACAGCAGTTTGCATGGTCCTATAATCGAATCATTATGTAAGGTCAAATCTATTAAAGAGATGTAAATACAAAGGATTATTGATTCCATATTGTTCAAATGTGGATATAGTAGTAGTATAAAGCTTGGGGTTGAAAAGAAGATAAGGTTTTTTCCGAGTTCAATTGCTCCATTGTCCAAAGTTTACATCATGTTAGCATCGCGATGCTTGAGGCCAGGCAGTGTTGAAAAAAAGTCCATTTTTCAAGGCAAGTTAACAAGATACAGCCTAAAGAAAATCTAGATGCAAGAAGGAATTCTCGATAATGATACACATATCGTGTATAGACTGACAACGGAGGACATGGTGTTTGTTACTCTTCTCCAGGAAATACATTCAGCATCACATGACACAATGTTTGATGACTCATACCGAAGTATCTATTGTACAATTATGTAGATAATCATTTAAGATGCTTGGGTATTGTTTGCACCTTAAATACTACCTTAGCAATGGAGACGTAATGACCAAATCAATGCTCTTTATGAGGCCACTTGAATGCACATGTTTACGCAGGTTGTCAACCTGATAGCAGAGGTCGAGGTCAGCCACTACACCTTCACGAGTTTTAGAAGCAAAGACTAGGAAAAATGTAAGTGATTAAGCCGATGGCGGCATTCCTACCTGCTGCCAGCCCAATTGAGTTAGGTGCGCATCAAAATATTCCGGAGACATGAAAGCTTTGTAGTTCTTATCTCCATCTACATTGTGGATTCCCTGAGCATGCCTCACCTAAACATATGGTTTAATGAGACCACAAAGCCTTCGAAAATTTGCCAAAATCTAAGATAGAAGACAACCTTGAAGTATCAAATAGAGATACCAACCAGGTGGATGGTTTTGCTGCGGTGCAGTGGGAACAAACTCGGGCAAACACCATTATCCATATCTGAAAAGAACAAACAAGGACACAACTTACTAATACTACTATACAAGCAGAAATCCATGTAAAGAGCACACGGAGACGCATTAAGGAGTACATTATTTCAGATGCTGTCCACAGAATATGCTCCGGGAATTCGAATATAACACAAAGGCAACACACATTTCTCCAAAGGCCTACATTCGATAACACTGATACAGCAAGAATGATACCTATATACTACCATATTTATCAGTTGATTTATCAGGAAACACTCCCTATTTGATCATCATATTCGAGTCTAATAATTTGACAATATACGGTTGAAAATGGACAGAAATCAAGCAATCTAAAACTATTCGGATATACCAAACACTACAATCAGGTTTATACTATCCAATATGTGAAAAACAATCTACTGAAAATGCTTTAAAATCCACACACGAATCAAGCAAGAACAATCAAGATTATATTTTGACAACGAAGCACAACAGAATGAAGAAAGGAAAAAGTCAAAAAGCAGCTAATATTTGACTGAAATCGAAAACCCCACGAGAGTAAACAGCCAGTTACACAAAGATACTTCAACAAGACTCAAACTTTCACTTGATTTTGGCGTCCCATTATAGAAATTGTTAATTAAGAGTTGGTAAACTCACTGAGTAGTGAAGAGGAGCAGCGCAAGTGTTGTAAAGCTCCTCCTCCTTGGATTGGTGAAGACGGAGAAAATTGGAATCTTGAAATGAGAGAAGAAGTAAGAGATGTGGGATTTAAAGTAGTGGTGGCGAACATGTGATCGAGGCAAGATTAATGAACGATGGAAATGGGATTAGACATTTTTTTTTTGTCTTGATTCTTCAAGCAAGAAATTATTAATTAATTGAGGAATAATAGAGAGCACAGCTCCACTCCACAATCAACATATCTCTTTCCAATATACTAATCCCAGATTACTGTTTTTGAATAAAGGAATTGAAAATTGATGTTAAATTAGTAGTAGTAACAGATTTTCAACTTAATTTAATTTTTTTAATGGTTTGCTGACAATGGTTTTTGTATATCTTACTCATTTTTATTCTCTAGAATTTTATTTCTACCTGTATATTTGTATTCCAATTTCTTTCTTTCCCAAATTCTATTTTCAATAAATAAAAACAGCCATAATATTTGAAAAATCTATAAGATGTAAGAGTGCAACCATTTTCACTTTCTACTTCTCTAATTTAATTAACTGAATTTTGAAACTTTTAAAGTAATATCAAAAATATTATGCACTGTAAAACAAAATTAATGATAACTACTCAGCAAATTATCTTCTTCACAGTAATCTCAAATTCTGACTCAATTTCAAGAAGTCGTCTTTGAATGGAATGAGAGAAGCCCACAAAAGCCAATGGCATCGAAACTCTCCCCCAAACTTATCATCTGCTTAATCCTCCCTTCCTGCTTCCTCATCCTCTTCCACTCCTTCTTCCCCCTCTTACTCCCCCAATCCAAAACCCCCTTCTCCCCCCTCACATCATGCAATCTCTCCGACGGCCGCTGGATTCTCGACCCCACCCGCAAGCCCACCTACGATTCAGCCTGCCCTTTCCACCGAAACGCGTGGAATTGCCTCAAAAACCAGCGCGCCAACATGGCGCGGATCAATTCATGGAAATGGTCGCCTCACGCCTGCGATCTGGACCGGGTCGACCCGGTTAGGTTCCTCAATTTGATGAGGGACAGGAGTATTGGGCTTATTGGGGACTCTTTGAATGAGAACTTTTTGGTGGCGTTTCTGTGTGTGTTGAGATTGGGGGATGCTGGTGCGAGGAAGTGGAAGAGGAGAGGGGCGTGGAGAGGGGCTTATTTCCCCAAATTCAATGTGACTGTGGCGTATCATCGTGCTGTTTTGCTGGCTAGATATGAGTATGCATTCTTCCTTTGAGGTGTTTGAATGTGTTTTTATGCTTAATTGGTGTAGTGATTTTGTGTTTTTATTTGTGTGATTAGGGTTTGGGATTTGGGGATTGTGATGTTATGCATTGTTGGATTTGGTAATGATAGATTTCAGTGCATAATTGAGGTAGCTGGGATATGGAAACTGAGTTTATGTTTGATGGTTATTCGTTTGGAGCTCGATGCAGCTGATCGGCTCGCTTACTGTTTTTCATGAGATTTATGTTCACAGCTTAGAAGAGTTGTTAATAAGTTTTATATGTGCAAGTAGAGAAATGAAAGGTTGTATCTCATCTAAAGCAAATCAGTAAAATCTTCACTTGGAACATGATGATTTAGAGAGTAGGAAGTCCTGATAACAGATGGCGTATATGATATCTCTCTTTAGTGTTTCACTTGGCTATTTAGTGCATAAAATGCAGATCATTATATTAAGAGGATTTTAGTATAAAGTGCATTGCTACAAAATTTTGTATTTCTAAGGTGTTAGTGTTCATTGTTGTATTGGAGCTATGATTGGTGCATAAATAAAAAACCTTTGCAAGTTTTGAGAAGCTATCTTGGAGCTCCCGACACACGCAAACACTAGACTGTACAAAACTTAGAGAGGAAGAAACTGAGTGAGAGTAGCTACTGTTTTCCTTCAACGGATTGATTTTCACATCAATATACTTTTAATATGAATATCTTTGGGAGGCATTTCTAGTACCATATCCTTTCTTTCCTTAGATATCTCCACCAACCCCAGACAAATTTTATGAAGAGCCGCAACTTTAGGGCATTTCTAATTGATGGGGTATTATTATAGGCACTGTGTGTGGCCTGTGCCCTCTTACATTTTTTACTTTGAATGCTCGATTTATGTAGCATGTGTACCTTTTATTGGATAACTTGGATTTGCTTCCTCACTAGCTAATTACTGATTAAACAAGGTGGCAGACTAAACAGCCTGGATTTTCTGGTCAAGATGGAGTCAAAGGAATATATCGAGCAGATGTTGATATTCCAGCTGATGATTGGGCTAACGTTTCTGATTTCTACGATGTTCTGGTTTTCAACACCGGTCACTGGTGATTCTCTAATCTTTTGTTTTTTCTCAATTTTCATTATCAATTAACAATATACACACATATGCCATTGGTATGGATGATTCTGGCACACGAAACTTGAATTTTGCATGCTATCAACAGACTTTCGTACCCGTTGTAAGAATGTCATTGATGTCCTACTTTTTTAATCTCTAACCTGAATTCTCAATAGATAATTATTGGTTCAAATCCAAGTGTTTTCTTTCTTGTCAATTAATCCCAGATTGGCAAATTCTTCAGAATATAATGATGTTTTCCAATACGATGCTTTCAGGAAAAAAAAAAAAAACTAGTGCTAATGGCTAATGTTAAGGTTTTAATTTCGGTGTTGTATGTGGTTGCAATTTGTTGTTCCGTTTAGTGTGTTGATGCAATAAAGTGTCGTCTTGTGCTTAGGTGGGGCCCTGATAAATTCCCAGAAGAAACTCCTCTCGTATTCTTCAAAGACGGTCAGCCAATACATCCTCCTCTGGACTTAATGGATGGGCTGAAAGTTGTTGTCAAGAACATGGTATCTCATATCGAGAAAGCTTTCCCCAAGAAGACGCTCAAGTTCTGGCGGCTGCAGTCACCGCGGCATTTTCACGGGGGCGACTGGAATCAGAACGGGAGCTGCTTGTTCGACAACCCTCTTGAAGAATCCGAGATAGATTTATGGTTTGATCCAGCCAACAACGGAACCAACAAAGAAGGTAGAATAGTGAATGAAGTGATCGGGGAGGCGTTGAAAGGGACGAGCATCATACCGCTGGACTTGAGCCGTTTGAGCGAGTGGAGAGCCGACGCTCACCCGGCGGTGTGGCTGGGGAAGAAGGACGCAGTGGCTGTGTGGGGACAGGACTGCATGCATTGGTGCTTGCCTGGTGTTCCTGATACTTGGGTTGATATATTAGCACAACTCATCACATACAACTTCACTCCACTTTGATTTCATGATTTTGGTCTTTTTTCACCTATTAAATTCATTATTGTAAAACCTTTTTATTGTTGAGCTTTTAACAGGGTGTGATCAATTTCGACACAACTCATAAGCCGTTCTGATGCATTGGATTTTTGTGTAAAAGATCAATTTTGACACAGCTCTATCTTTTATCGGGCTGTTTTTTGTTGTTTTTGGACAAAACCGTCAAAAGTTAATGGTCGAAGATAAAACGATCAATTTACTTAAAATACGTTGAGCACGAAAAAAGCAGACAGCGTCAACAGAAAAATAGAGACATTATCCGACTCGATGTTCGAGCTAGCAGCCTCAATAATAGATCACAACCCTTTGAACGAACAAAATCATCCAGTTGTTATCGTTCAACCAAATTGATACCGATGGCAGAGCAACTAAATGTAAAGATCTTTGATGTTGTAACAAGTAAAACAGATTAGAAACACAGAAGATTACATGGTTAGGCAAGATGCTTACAAGCTGATTGAAGTCACACAAAATTAATGAGATTACAAGGTGATGATCTATATACAATATTAACACAAAAATAAACCACCTCAAAAAATCAAATGTCCTTATAATTTAACTATACAGATACGAGAATGAGTCACAACTCATAGGATAGTGCACATGCCGGAGAGGCTGGCAACGGTAAGGGCCACGTCCACTATTTGAAACGTGGTAATCGCCGCTTTCTGAAAGAATAAAAAGGCAATTAAGCATGCGTAGTAAAGACATTTCAACCACTTTTTCTCTCTCTTTCTCATTTTTACTAATTTTTTTCTAAAACTCGTGCAGTCTTGTTTCCGTCCACAACCAATAAATTTATTAAAAATACTCTAATGATCACATTTTTTCTCTATTATCTTTCTTACTTTAATAATTTTGCAAACTAAAACTATTGACAGTGGACGGAGAGAGTATATGATACACAAAACCAACAGAAACGTAACTCTAAACAGTGGAGCTGTTCCATTTGAAGAAGTCTGCGGGTTTGGACAATAACTCGAAAAATGATTCGGATAATATGTCTCGGGATGTGAAGATGAAGATGAAGACGAAGCATGACGATGATGAGTCACATTCGTATATGCAGTTACTGTTGATGGGGGATCATTAGGTTGTCTAAATTTCATTGCCAGCTGCCATAATATTAGAACAGGTAAGTTCCAAAACTATATTATTCCAAATACCAAATTGTTAAAGAAATTAGTTTGTATTACCACATTCTTCATGTAATTAGTTGCATGGTCAGAATCTGGTGTGGGAGTGAGGAATGCCTCTTGCTGTGGGGTGAGAGTGAGTGAGAACTTTTCAATATCGAGGGTATTATTACAAGGGGTAACTGCTTTTAAAATCATGAACTTTACACGAATTCCGGTTTTTCCCACGAACTTTAAAAAGTTCATATAATACCACGAACTTTGTCGGGCGTTGCGATTTTCCCATTCGACCCGACCCGGGGTTTTTCCGGCAGAAATAGTGCTGACGGGGCATGCCGGAAATCTTATGTGGCAAACCGTCTAAAATATGTACAATTTCAAAGATTTCAACCTCTAAAACGACGTCGTTTCAGAGTTTCAACATTTCAAATTTCATAAATTTTATAATTAAGAGATTTCAACCTAATTCTTCGGAATCAATCGCGATATTCAATCGCGATATTCAGAATCTGTATTCAATCCCGCTTTCACTTCAGAGATTTCAGAATCGCCCAAACAACGTTCCGATTTGTAGTTTAAATCCGTCATCCCTTGGCTTGTTCAACAACCTAGGGTTTGCGAATTCAGTAGCAGCGACGGGTTTGCGAATTCAGCAGCAGCGACGGGTTTGCGATTTCGAATGTGTATATCTGTCGATTTCAACAAGTTGCATTAGTATATGGCTTCAATTTAGGATTTTGAATTTGTTCAATTTGTGTATATCCGATTTTGAATTTGTTGAATTTGTGTATATCTGATTTTGAATCGTGTATAGCTGTCGATTTCATTCGTCTATGGAATCAATTTCATTCGACGAATGGCATTCAACTGCGATTTGTGATGTATATCTATTGAATTTGTTGAATATGCGAATTTGTGATGCAGTTTTGTTGAACTTGTTGAATATGCTATTAGTTGAATTTGAATCTACCATTAGTTGTATGCAACTTGTTGAATCTGCCATTAGTTGAATATTTCATTAGTTAAATCTGCCATCATTTGAATGAAACATGTGATTTTTGAATCTGCCATTAGTTAATGCAAATTGTTGAATCTACTACTAGTTCAATTTTTGTACTTTGGACATTTGCTGAATCTGCACTACCATTTACCTAAGCTTATATAGCTTATCTTAGAATGTTTGGATGATAAATGAATGGTTAAATTGGGCTTGTATTTGGTTTAGGATGTCTACATCGTCGCGTTCGAGCTGGACTTGGCCAAGGCCTGAAGTTGTGGTTTGTAACCATGGTTTGGAAGCAGAAATTGTGACATCTAAGACGGAGGCGAATCCTGGACGACGCTTTTATCGCTGCCAAGTATGGAAGCATGACGATTGCAAATACTTTCGTTGGCTTGATATGCCGAATCAAGAGTACTATTTTCAGAAATTGAAGATGGAGAAGGAAGGTATTGAAGAGGCATTAAAGAAGAGTGTTGCTCTGCAGGATGAACTTCAGGACAAAATACGCTCAAAAACTGAAGAGCTCGAAGCACTCCAGCAAGTTGTTGGCAATATGAGCCGCACAAACCGCTACTTGAAAGTTACTATTGGCTGATATTAATGTGCACTGGAGTATTGACTTTGCATTTAACAAGACTAATAAATTGATATTAGTGTTGGATTGTGTGACGTGTGGTGTTGCCTATTTAATTTCATTTGATAATATTTGTGAGTTTAAGATCCTTTCTTTGTGTAAGGTATCAGATAATAGGGGAGACCTTTTCACAGTTCACCTAATGAAGAAAAAAAAGCAACGAAGCCATTGTTATTGCAAGAAATGAGCCTCTATGATTTGTTAGCCATCAAAACTATCGGTGGGGGTTCCACCAGAAATAGACTAATTTGTCATATCATTCTAAAGCAACTTTCATCAAGGCATTGCTTTCTTGAAAAGGAAGTATATAATCTTTCCATTTCTAACTAGGCATATCTTTTGATCCTATTCAAAATGGCCATTTCTAAGAGGTTAGGAATGCTACCTAAAATTCAACAATTTTGAGATGCTGTTTATGCAAAATGCAAGAAGGTTGTAGGTATATGTAAATTTAATGAAGGCATTGATGTGATCTAAAGATAAATTTAGTTGAACATCACTTAAAAGAAAAAGCAGAATATAAAGTCAATCCATGATCTGCAAACATCAAAAATAGGCAGAGAACATAAACACAAAGCCATTATTTTTTAGTATATTTTAGGAATCTAAAAATGGGCAGAGAACATAAAAAAGATTACAAGCACATAGCTAAAATACAACCCCAGCCACAACTCAAACCACTCAAATCCATGTCTGCAAACATCAAAACACCAAACACAAACCCTCATAAATCAGAATGCAAAAGAAAAAAAAAACACCAATTTTTCCAAACCTTAAAGGAGCCAAGAAACAAGGAAGAAGCACAGCTAGTAACAGCAATACAACACTAACAGCAATAGTAAACATAGTGTAGATAAAGGGTGTTGAGAAGGTGAATTAGCTGAACATGATTATAACATCCAAAAGCATATCATTTACTACTGAGCTGCAGATAAGAGTACAGATTGTCTTCTCTAATACATATACT
Source organism: Salvia hispanica (assembly GCF_023119035.1). NCBI lineage: Eukaryota > Viridiplantae > Streptophyta > Magnoliopsida > Lamiales > Lamiaceae > Salvia > Salvia hispanica. The sequence goes on along the minus strand of NC_062968.1, from coordinate 21,223,057 downwards.
CCAAAAGTAGTGTTGTTATAACATCCAAATACATATCATTCACTACTAAACTGCATCACCAAGTCAAAAGTGAGACTACTCATTTCTTCAGGTGTTTGTGTTACTTTCTTGCGTAGGAATAGATCCACCGCGACCTCCACCACGACCTCCACCACCACGACCTCCACCACGACCTCCACCACCACGACCTCCACCACGACCTCTCCCTGGAATCGCAGTTGTTGCAGGTGTAGTTGATTGCAGCGGCGCTTTGCGAGGCCTCCCCTTTTTTCCCTGAAATTAGAGTACTTATCAACTAATATCAAACCAAAACAAATCACCTAACTGATTCAAACTTGCTGATATTTCAAAAATTAGTGACTATTTTGTTTTTTTTCAAAGTCAGATTGATCATTTTTTTGCTCATACTAATATACAACTAACTCATCATTTTTCAAATTAAAATAGCATTTACAACTAATAAGTGTGAGTATATAAATCAGTTACCTTTGGTTTAGGTGGCAAATGAACAGTATCATTTTTGCAAGTCCTACTGTTGTGGCCTTCTTGGAAACAATTCTGACAAGTCATTTGGCATGTTTTCCTAAGCTTGTTTGGTCTTTCTGGTTCTTTCTCGTATGGATCCCTTCTCCTAACCTTCTTAGGCCTACCCGGCATCTTCCTAATAGGTGGTGGGATAACAGGCAATCCTTCTGCAGCCGGCCACAATTTCTCCCCATTTAAAGCTGGGAGCCCATACCCATATGCCAACTTATACTTACCCACTGAAAACCATTCATTGACGTAGTCATCCATATTTTGCTTAAGGAAATTAATCACAGCACATCCATGCACGCAGGGAATGCCAGTCAATTCCCATTTCCTACAACCACACTTCCTCAATGTTGGAATAACTACAAATCTGTCCTGAAAGTGTTTAACCTCGAATTTTCCCCCTATTGCAGGAATAGTTGTGCAGTTTCTACTCTCATAAACCATAGCTTCAATTTTTTTCCTTATTTTTGGACATATGCTTGAACTCCTCTCAGCACTCTTAATTTCAACATTCTTTCTATACAACCTCTCCATCAATGCAATTCTAATTTCCTCAAGCATATCTATTATATGTTTATTCCTTGCCTCAAGGATATAAGAGTTGAAACATTCACAGACGTTGTTTAGAATTGCATCAGAACATTGGACCGGAGTTAGAAAGGCCTTACAGAATTTGCTAGGATTCTTATCCATCAAATCAGCATAAGCCTGCCCATCTTCCTTCTCTAACTCGTGGCATGCACCATCATACTCCTCCATATATGTGCTTCTAACTATCTTCCAGAAATGTTGCTTTAGTGCTGGCCCTTTGTGAGTTTTCTTCCAATTTGCATAGATATGCCGTGCACAATTCCTATGCTCAGCCATTGGAAGAAGATCCTTCACTGCATTCTCAAGTCCCTATCATCAAAAATTGAGGTTGTTAAAGTATAAGTAGTAGTAAACACATCTCTGGTTACTGATGTAATGACTTTCACCATACCTTTTGTTGATCACTTAAGATTGTAATTCCCTCTCCATCTCCTAAGTTCAAATCCTGAGTTAGAATGTTAACAAACCAACTCCAGCACACCTCATTCTCGACTTCAACCACTGCCCATGCTATAGGATACATCTGACTGTTACCATCCGTGCCAAAAAAAAATAAAAATTTAACATGTCATTGCCACATGTTATTGCCACGTAGAAAAATAATCCACGTGGCGACCTACTCTGCCGGAAAACCCGATATGGGAAATCGGCAACCAACTACAAAGTTCGTGGTATTATATGAACTTTTTAAAGTTCGTGGGAAAAACCGGAATTCGTGTAAAGTTCATGATTTTAAAAGCAGTTACCCCTAAAAAATAAATATATAACTCAATTATAGTGGGGTGAACAATAAAATGAATACAACTCGCCTATAGTGGGAAGGAGAAAATAGTACTCGGTAGACTAATTTTGACGAACGGACCAAAATGAGGAGTAACTATTTTTCGAAGATGGAGGAAGAATTATCTTGGGATTATAGTAATTTAAATTATGAAATTTGGACAATTTCTGATAAAAAAGTACCATGAGGTTCAAAAACATAAGGTTGAATCATGAAGTTTCAATATTTTCTCAATTGTCTCATCCATACAGAAAACGACATTGTTTTAAAAATAACTGAATGAAAAAAATGAAAGACTAAAAATACTTATTTATATAAAACAACGTAGTAGTGAACATCACCGAAAGACGTCAAATTGTCCACGAATGGGATAATAGCAAAAAACTGACCATACTTTGTGATTATGGACAGGCAAGAACTAGAACAAATCTCGTAATTAAAGCTTCATATATTATCCCTATAATCTATAGTTACCATGAAAAGATGCATTGTTGTAATATTATAATTTATTCTATATACGCAAAAAAATTAGTAACCAGACTACCACCTTTCAACTCCATAACAAAAATATAGAAGAAAGAGTGATCACCTTGGGCGGAGATGGTGATGGATGAGCAGAGATGAGGTCTCTAAACCTAGTAAGAAGTGCTCGGTGCCGCAACAAATCCGCGGCCACGGCGGTGGATGTCAAGGGATGCCCGTGCCAGACTCTCCCCGTGGCATAACAATCGCGGCAAAGGGTGAACATGTGATCGAATTCAGCAGAGTTGAATAAGCACTCCAAGCATGAGTAAGACGTCCCGAATACGAGTGTAGAACAGCCACTGCATCGGGCCATTGTGTGTGCGCAGTGTGTATATATTTTTTTTATCACTCGGCTTCTTTTTTTGTTCAGCTTAGCTTGCTCTCCAAACTATATAGTAGTACTATATATATGGAGAAATTACATTAATGTTTCGGCGTTGCCTAATTTGAATTTACCACGTATATTTTATAACTCAGGTTTGTATATTTTATAAATTAAATGTCTATTACAGACCAGACTCTTTTTTTTTGCAATATACATCATAGTGTGGCATCATATAGCACGACGGCTTATTGTGGTGGAAAAGGTTACTCAATAGTATGAAATTTGATAGATTTCGATGATTTAGTGGAAAATCTCCGCAGGCTTATTTGTATTAATAACTAGCCCACTTGATTTAGTATACATAAAATAGGACAATTTTAAAATATTTTAGATGTACTTTAATGACATTAAATTGATTAATAATTTATGAATTAGTTAAAAATTGAGAATTGTGAATTAAATGTTTCACGTCGAGCTCTAACCCTATATAGTTAATTCATTCTTCTATTTTCATTAAATTTTTGTTGTAAAATAAAGTGTTAAATTTTGTAAGTTCACTTTAAATATAGTATTTTTATTTTACAAAAACATGGCGTGTCTGTTAATTTGGTTTATACTACTACTGTATAGCAAAAGACCACATTGTTACATTTATAAGCATATACAATATGAAAGAACCCCAACATTATACTAATACAATTTAATTGTTATAAGCTGACCTACCTAAAACAGTTTAGCAATCTTAGTTGCCTTTTTATTAATATTAAATGGTCTTTGTCTATTCTAAAATATATGGAGTAGTATTTATTAAGTGGTATACCGAAATTATAATGCTAATTGTCGTAGCTATGGTATTTTTGCGATATTTATTTGCTAGTTAGATTATAGTACTGTTATTCTATCAGAATTGACAAATTGTCGTTGAAACAAGTTTCACAATCAAAATTGTGATAGTCATTGGTCAGATACAAGCATGTCGAATATAGTTTTACTAGTACTATATTGCACGTTTCTTTATATGTGAATGTATATATTTTGCTTTTAGTTATATATAGACTGCGAATATAATTTCAGTATAGTGTACATCTCTGTATACGTCAATGTATATATTTATTGTAGGGGTATTGGTCTTTAAACTCGTAAATTTTGACCTAATTCTAGTATTTCTCACAAAATCTATAAATTTTGATCAAATTTTTGTATTTCTCACAAAACCCTAAATTTTTGACCAAATTCAAAGTATTTCTCACAAAATCAAAAAAAATTGACCAAACTCTAGTATTTTGACCAATAAATTTGACCAAACTATAGTATTTAAAAGTGGTCTAAAATATCACAAATTTTATATTAATAGGATATCTTCGACAAAAAAATTAATCTATCTAGACAACTATGAAATGTTTATGATATTTTATACTAGTATTATTAATTTTTTAAGTCCATAGCAAGTAGGATATAAGACCATGTTATAAAACCACGTTAATTTAATAGTGTTAATTATGATAAAAATACACGTAAGTTAGTCAAATATGATGATTAAGCTTCCGTTAAAAAATACCCCCTCTGTCCCACAATAATTGTCACTTTTTCCATTTTGGTCAGTCCCACAATAATTGTCACACTTCATTTTTAGCATAAATGTTAAGTAGGTCTCGCATTCCACTAACTCACTTCACTCATATTTTATTATAAAACCAACATAAAAAAGTGGATCATACGTTCCACTAACTTTTCTAACTAACTTTTTTTATATTTTTTAAAATTCGTGCTAATATCGAGAGTGATCATTATTGTGGCATAGAGATAGTAACAAACAAAATATAGAGTTTATGAAAATTTTAAAGTTAAGTACTGTGAAAGTTGGGCCTGATTCGAGTCATGGGCCTGACATAATAAGTCCATATGTATCAATCATAAAATTAGCCCATAAAAAAGGCCTTTTTTTGCCTTTTCCGCATCAAACAGGCCCTTAGTAAGAGCAACGAACTTAACTTTGCCCCTTCTTGTGTAACTGAGGGAATTCGAGGCAATGATTCTAATAACCGCAACCACACCAATCGCTCCGGCTCCGACGATCCAATTCCAAACCCTATCCCCAAATCTCCCTCCCGCACTCCACACCATCCGGCTCGGACCGGCCCGGCGGCGCAGAGCCCTCCGAATCTCCTGCACCAAAGAGACCGAAACCCCCAGCGAGCAATTGCTGGCCGCCGAATTCAGCCTCGAGATCAAGCGATTGAATTCCGAGATCGCTCAGCGAGAAGACGCCTTCAGAAAAAGCAAGGAGCTCCTGTTCGCCGAGATCTCCGATTTCGCCGGATTGAAACCGGAGGATTTCAGCGGCAAGTGGCGCAGGATGGACGACGATGAGAAATTGGTTTTGGTTAGGGGTTTTGTGGCGGAGTGGAGCGCACATTTTCATCCGTTATCGGCGAGGTCTGTCAAGGAATTGGTGGAGGAGTACGTTGCTGGAATGACGGATTTGTCGGATTCTGGTAATTTGCTCTCTGGTTTGGGGAAATTGTTTGGATTTGGTAGCGATGATATTCATAGCTAGGGACGAACCTTTTTTTGCTTCAGTTTGTTGGATAAACATTTCATTCAAATTAAATTATGCCAATTTTTCGTTAATTTCGATTTGCATAATTTTTATTAACTTGTAGAATATGTGATTCATCATTCTTCATTCAATCAAACTCATGTAGTATTATTTGTGGATAAGGCTGTCTGTGTTCACATCTTAATTTATTTATTGTTTTATGCATTTTAATTTCATTATAATTCTATAAATTACTTAAAAAATCACATCTTGATTTATTTATTTTTCATATAACTACGAATAAAATATTAAAATAATTGATAAAATATTGATTTTATAAAATTAAAAATATCAATTAAAATTTATAAACAACTACTAGTATGAAAATGAAATTAAATATATGTGAACTAAATGAGGTATGTAAAATAGACATCTATACCATTAAACTCTTTAAAGATAACAAATACTATTTGTTGTCTAAAAAAACTAGTTTCACTTTTTGATTTTGGTATGTATTATTTATATTTTTGAATTTTTCTGTTCATTTTTTATTTTTATCTTCTTCTATATCATTTTTCTGATTTTCTCTTTCTTTCTCACATTTTATTATTTATGCTAATTGCAGCTTCAACTAAAAAGAAGAATATAAAACAATTAAATTATTGAAATGTTCAAATCTAGATAAAAAATTAGTGAATAAAACAATCTAACCCAATTCATGGGAGGAAGATTGAATCCACTGCTACTGCAAAAAAATGTGATCAAAACAGCAAATTCACACTATAAACTACTCCTATGCTAAAAGCACAGTTGCTTGCACTGTGATAAAGAAGCACCATGAGGGCAGTTAGGGCACTTGAAGTTCCGGGTGCCCGCCTTCGACAGTTTATCGATCGACAGCTGGCACAGGACGTGGCCACACGGCAGCAGCATAGGCGGATTCTCTTCGCTGCATTGGTCCCGGCTAACGGGACAGACAAAGATTGGATGAAAATGGAACTCCCTCCCCAGCTCTAGAGGCACTGGGAGCTGTTTCATCGCTTCCCACTCCTGCTTATTCGCTGCCATCACGTTCGCCAGCTTCAGCAGAGTCGGCAGCCCTTCCATCCCAGCAGCTAGCGCAACGGTCAGAGGGTCCCTGATCGACCGCCCTGCGAAGCTGCAAAAGGCCCGCGTCACATCCTCCGCGAAACTCCCCCAGTTGCTTGGATCCGCCAGGTCAGCGTAGGGGGACCTGTCGAGCCTCTCTGCCCACAGCACGCTACAAAGGAGCCTTTGTATCGCGTCCATGTGACGAGAAGCCAGAGGAGCGAGATAAGTTCTGGCGTATTTAAGCGCGGAAGATCTTCCCTTGCCTTGCAAAAGGTCCACAAACTGCAGCTTGTGGAGTTTTAGCTCCAAATCCAAGCCGGACTCGCGCAGTCTATCTTGGTTCGCAGAGATCCACTTTGAAGCCGGCCCGAGATCTCTTGACTTCAGAGCCTCCAGTATTTCATGAAGCTCTTGATATTGTAATCTGAGTGAAATAGCTTCATCTTCCCCTGCTTCTTTAACCAAGCAGTCGACGATGTCAAATAGGGCTTCGGAGTAGAAGTGACGAATAATTATCTGGTTTATAACATGGCGATCGAAATCAGCATCTACGCACGCCATGGATATGTCCGGATGCAGCACTTTCTCAAGCACCTTCTGACACCTGGTGAGCTCCGTATCTTGCAGCGGTCCCTCTAAATGAGCGTGTGAACAGACAACGTGAAGCTTGGCTTTCAGTTCAGCAAGAACTGTCTTCTGATCAACGTCTGCAACGATGGAATCGCTACTTGATTGTATTCTTAACAGTGCCTGCTCGATTTCATAGACAACTTGGATGATTATTTCTTGGGATTTCGAAGATGACAGCTTTCGTCTCTTTGCAACCCTCTCGAACGAATCTTGTACAGCAATCAGCTCCATGTTTCACTAGTTTAGAAAACAACCCAACACAGACAAATATTTCAATACATCAAATGCTAAAACAGCTGAAACCATGAACAATTTCCAAAAGCTGTCAGTTCAGTCGCCCTAACCATAACTGGGAATCATAACGAAACAAAAGATCTAGCTAATCAGCATCTTCTCAAAAGAAGGCCGTAGTGGCCCTTTCCTTGGTTCACTATTTAAACCTAAACTGGAGTTCTCTGCTAAAAACCATGAACACCAAGTATAATGTTTTCTCGATAAAAAGGAAATTCATTTTTTTCCACCTTAAACATACCAACTTTGTTACTTCGCCATCTAATATCTTCGTTCTTCTGACAAGTGCACCGATGGCAAATGGCAAAAAGAGGCATAAAACATAGTTCTTATCCAAACAAATAGACAGCAACACAGGAAGCATGATGTGCAACTGAGAATAAAAAACAACCTACTTGATACGAAGCAATATGCTTTCTAATTGCTTAACGCATCCGAAAGTTATCAATTCATTAAGGTGCAGTCAATGTTCAAACTCGAGTGCATAGCAAAACAACAAAATTGGAAGATCAGATGAACCAATTCACGAAAGAGCTCCAATCCAACAACGGATGCGTGAAAAGAAGACGGATAGCATAAGGAAACTCTAACAAAATCATATCATGAGAACTCATCTAAAATCCATTTCACAGCAACAACATGAAACATTTTCACCACACATTACACAATTAATAAAATGCTTCTTCAATTGCTTTTTTTCGCTCTCATACTTCACCAATTTCACATTAAAAATTCGTGAAACACATCAATAGGAGTATATTTATGTAAATAGAATAAGCCACAACTCCCAAAACTAGGTTTTTCACACATCATCAATGGATTTTACAATGTTCTCAATTCAAAATGCCAACAGAAACAATTTAATCAGCAGCAACACCAAATAATCAACGTAAAAGGAAATATTCAACAGCATACGGTACAATTAACAACAGCATGAAAACAATTTGATCTTATCGAGGAATTCATTGCCACTTGATACAGGCGACAAAGAAAATCGAGAATTTAATAGTGAGATTAAAGAAAATACAAACGATTACAACAAAATTGTGTACCTAAATTTTTGCTGATTGCGAATTATGCAGTGGAAGAAGCAGCAGCGGTTATGTAACCTGTGAAGAAATAAAAGAGAGATCAAGTGTGGTGGGAAAGAGAAACTGACTGAGTTTTCTATTTCTGTTTTTTCAGATTAGTTTTCACTAATAATGAAATTAAAAAGGAACTGAATGAGTTTTCTATTTCTGTTTTTTGAGATTAGTTTTCATTAATAATGAAATTATTTGTTGGTTATCTAGTGCCGTCGCATTAGAAATGAAACATTTTCCATTTTAGTTTATTCCATTAAAAATGATACGTTTCCTAAAATGAAAATATCTCTATCTGTACTTATTCATCTCTCTTATTTTACTCTCTCTTCATTAACTCATAAATCAACACTACATAAAAACTCATGCCGATTCTCAAATGTTGCATATTTAATGGGACGGAGGGAATATATTTTTGAGTAGGGTAAATGATCAAAAAATTATAAGTTTGGTGAAATTGAGGTCTATTTCACAATTACTTTTATAACTTTAATAATTTTTATCAATTATACCATAATCTATGATTTGGCAAACGAAAAAATATGAGCAATTTTTACATATGTATGCATTACGTTGATAAATTCAAGAATGTAGCATGATAAAAGATTTAGCTATGGAATAATTGACTAGTAATTTTTAAAATTGTGGGATACACTAGAATTGATCAAACTTAGAACATACCCATCCGTGCTCTTAAATAAGAGCACGGAGGTGGGCCCGCACCCACTTTTACTCCTTGTCCTTAGCTAAGAGCACAACATCCACATCCGTGTTCTTCTACAAGGACAAGCTCAAATGTCCCACCATTCTATTATTCAATTTAAATACTTCGATTACTAAAACCATTTCTACATTATAAAAATACATTAAAAAATAAAAAAAATACATAATTAAAATGTGATTTTTTTTTGTGTTGAAGTGGGGGTATTTATAGATGAAAATGTGAATTTTGGGGGAAAAAATTGAAAAATAAATTAAAAGTGGGTAGAAAACGGATATAATTTTTTGGGAAGTGGGAAAATATTTTTTTTTATTTAAAAACGTTTTTAAAATTAATTTCAAATTTTTATAAAAAAAAATAATAATTAGAATATGGCAACGGCTAAGCCGTTGGCCAATCAGACAGCGCCACGTAAGGGTGCTCAGTGGCACGGACGTGCTCTTAGCTAAGAGTAGCGCCGTGCCGCTGGCACGGACGGACGGCTTGCAGCGGCGGACGAGCTCGTCCTTGCCGCTGACACGGACGGACGGACGACTTTTTTTCAACAGCTGCAGATACTCTTAATTAAAAAAAATTGGCCATTTATGCTTTTAAATAATATAATTACGTAAACTGGGGTAGAGTTTTAATTAACTCGTGTCTTAAATTGAGTTCGACTACTCTACAATTGATGCTAGTTCGAGAGCATGTTTAAAAAAGGGCTAATTAGCTGTACATTTATTACAGTACTTAATTTTGTTTTCCTACTTCCTACATTCTTAAAAAATAATCTTTAGCCATTTCAATTCGTCCCACAATTGCCAGCCAAACCAAAATTGACGTGGGATCGGAGATTAGAGAATAGATGAAGAAGTAAATTCAATGATCCAACACATTTTTAATTATTGAAACAAAAATATTTTATTTATTCACATCACTCCTCTCTCTGTTATTTATTCTGATATCACATTATCAATTTCCGATGCCACAAAAATTATAGAAATTGTGAATGCTCTAATATAACAAAACACTTAAATTGTGGAACGAAAAAATAGTAGTAAATGTAAATAAAAGCATCTTTTATCTCTCTCTCAAAGACATCATACCAAACGACATAATTAGGGATGTTAATTCCTGATAAAAAAATTCCTACTGAATAAAGATCCCACATAATGTTTAAATGTTGCATAAGCAACAAACAGATACAACAAATTGTGATGCCTCTCTCTATATCTATAGCTTACAAGAAGATGCTTTTGAGAAAAATCAAATTCCCATAACAAATATGCTTACAAGTATTGCATCAACACAAATTAGTGAGAAAAATATGCAGTCATCATGTCTATACAATCAACACAAGAAGAAAAGGCTAACCTCTCTCATGCTTATTCTTAATGCTAAGCCCGATTTCAACGGCTCGCTCTTGTATCCTCGTTGCTCGTCCCCGCCTATACATAGTTACGACGCCTCCAAGAATGAAAAACTCAATGCCGATGGAGAGAAGGCACTCTCCCCAAAATCAAATGAATCACATACAAAGATCTCAACAAGCTGCTTGTTTGTTCTGCTGTTTCACTTTCGCTAGTACTTTCTGCTCCAGGACGGATATCTCCGTGTCCAGACTGAAGATTCTGTTAAGCGCCTGCATGTTTTCGAGGATTTCATCCAGCCCGCGGTTATCTGTGCCATCACACCGCAGGTGCTGCATGGGACCGTGAAGGAGCTTGTTGACAATTCCGACACTCAGGTCGTATATAGCTTTCTTTTCACTCTTTGGTAGATCATCACGCATCTTCGACAAGCACTTGTCCAGCTCAGCGGCCCTGATTCTTTCTGCGTACGCCCTGAGCTTCTTGATGGTTGGGACAGTCTCGAGAGAGTCTTTCCATGCTTCGAATTGTTTCACTTCTTCCTCAATGATCGCCTGAGCTTCCATGGCTTTCATCAACCTGTCTTCCTTGTTGGCAGCCACTACTTCCTCCAAGTCATCCACGTTGTAAACTTGAACGCTCTCAACATCCGATACGCATGATCCCACGTTTCTGGGAACGGAAATGTCGACAAATAACCTCTTGCCTCCGGCTTCTGGACCCACGGGGGGAAGTGCCTGAACTTGCTCTTTCGAAAACAGAAGTGTTTCCGAAGCTGTACACGTGAAAATGACATCTGCTTCACCAGCAGATGGCAATAATTGCGAGAAAGGCCTGTATTCAATCTCAACATTCTTGAGCTCATCTCTAATTGAATTTAGCTTGTCCTCTGTTCTGTTAACAACTACTATCCTTCTGCATCCTTTTGCAGCTAGATGCCTTATCACAAGCTTCCCCATCTTTCCAGCTCCGACAACCAACATTTTTGCCGAATCATGAGCAGACTCTGGAAGTTTCATCATAGCAAGCTCCACAGCAGCCGAGCTTACTGATACTGAGCCAGTAGAGATGCTGGTTTCTGTTCTAACACGTTTTCCCACAGTAATCGCGTGCTTGAATAGCCCACTGATTTTACGTTCAAATCCAGGGACCCCTTGTCCTGTTTTAACAACCTGTTTCACCTGTGAAAGAATTTGACCTTCGCCTAAAACAAGGGAATCGAGCCCTGAAGATACTTCAAAGAGATGTCGTGTGGCATCTTTGTTGTATAGCAAAACTCTGTGCTGACACAGCTCCGAAACTGGCACTGAACTTATCTGCAGAACGAGATAGACAATCTCAGACATTACTCAGTTAAAATTTACACTCAGAGAAACTTCCCTGGTTGATTCAAGAAAATACCTATTCAGAAAAGGATTAGTACATCACACTATTTAACATGAAAGCACGTTGCCAGTTCTATGAATGATCTAATATTTCATTCTCTTAAGGAAAATAAGGTCATCAGTCATCAAATGAGAAGCCTACAAACTGTGATTACCTTAGACATCCATTCAGTAACTTCTTTTATTCCACGATGCTGTGACAGAGCCACCACGTATATCTCCAGCCTGTTGCACGTGCTGAGAACAGCAGCTTCCTCTATATGATTCAGAGCACATAATTCACCAATCGCTTGAGGCCATTGCGCTTCCGGAACAGAAAGTTTCTCGCGTATCTCAATGGGTGCTGTATGGTAGTTAAAACCAACAACCAAAACACTGCTCGTTTCTTTCGTATAACCTGAATGATTACAAGTCTTTGTTAGAGCTTTATCCCTTCATGATCCAACTCAAGAAGCATCTAAACTTAAAAGATCTCCACAAAAATCACACACTATTAATTAACTTCCTTAATTTATTGTGATGTAAAAGAGGATTTGATTTACAACATAAAACTCTCCAATATCTCAGTGCATAATTTCTAAAAATCCACAAAAGTCAACAATCAAGGTCAAACAGGAGAAAAATCAACCATCGTGTGCCTTGCACAGCCCTAAATTACCTAATCAGCTATTAATCATTTACCAGCACAAAAATCCTATTGACAAATCTCCAACATCAATGGCAATTAATCCAAACAAGGAACATTTTTCAGTAAAAATCCAAATCAAAATCTAAAAAAATCAGATAAATAACAAGGAAACCTACGATCAGCAGCGGAAGTCTTCAGAAGCTCCAAAGCGGAGAGGCTCGATTTGGAGGGGATCTCTGAGCCGGAAGCAAGCTCGCATCGGGGCCATAATCTAAACGACCGCGTTTCAGGCTCGGAAATCTTATGCCTCAGATCATTGAAAAGGCCTCGCGAGCGTGGAGGAAAACAAACCATGGAAGAAGTCGACAGATTGCTGCAATGATCAATTTTTAATCCAGTATACGAATTAACGCTACAGCTGGCGGATGAGATAGAAATCGCGAAGCCGCTCGCCGCCGCCATTGGTGCCGGTGAACGGAGGACTTGTGGCAGCTGAGTTTTATTGAAGGGAATCAAAGAGAGAGAAGAGAGGTTTGGTGTAAAGGTTGAACTAAAATTTCAACAGCTCCTATTTAATGAACCTATCTCTAATTTAAATTTCTAATTTATAGTAGTATTAAGAATAATCAAATCAATCCAATAACGAAAAATTCTAAAAAATCCAATTAAAATCCAAAAATCGATGCGACATACTAGAAAAAATATACTCCCTCCCTCCGTCCAAAAAAAATAGAGCTTACCATTTTTTACTGTCTACAAAAAATATAGCACATTCATTTATGAAAAGTTTTCAATAAATAATAATCATACATATCATTTCACTAACACTATTTCTCACTTACTTTTTCTTCTTCTCTCTTACTTTATCAGTTCTATATTAAAACTCGTGTCATACATCAATTGTCCTATTTTTTTTGGACGAATGAAGTATTTTCTAATTTCTATTGATATACAACTATATACACATTTTAAGGTCTCATGTTATTTATAAACTTTAATATTTTTTTCAGAGTAATTATTATTCTTATACTCCATTAGATTAGACTATAAATATCTAAATAAAATTATTTATATACTCCTAGTAAATATTTTAGATTAGGTAGCGGGAGAGGTTGGTAATAGTAAACGGACGTTTGGGCGGCACACGCCTAATGATAACGGCGCTCCAACCGGGCTTTGTTTTTCTTCGTTTTCTCGGTTTTGTGTTGACTACGTCGCCACGTTCTTTTTGAATAAAAGTTCCAAGTCAAATTTGGACGGAGCTCACTGTTTGATATTTGGAGTATAACTTAAACCAATTTTTTTTAACTAAGTTATGTAAAAGATTGGGGGTATAATTCAAACCAATTTTATGTAAGTTATCCTCCACATATTATTTTTTACTTTACTTCTTCTTTTTTATGAATATATTAACCGCTGACGACGAGTAATGAATAATTCATGCAATTGTGACTGGTGGGGTTATACATGGATGTACACATCGAGCCGACTGTTATTGTTAGAGGTATATATAATATATTCATACAAGTTAGTATGTCACAATATTTTGATCGAGTATTATTTATGAGTATTGTTCTTTTTTAACTTTCATTTATTTTGTTCTATACATGTTTGTTTATATCTAGAGAAATGTCATTAGTATTATTTATTTATTTGAAATTATAAAAAGTGAAAGATGTCATTCTGTCACTTGGACAATGTGTGTATACATATCCTCATTTGGGCCGGAAAATTATTTGCTTAAATATATGTACATCTATATTTTGGGCTACAAATATGATATCCACTTAATTATTACCCCTCTTTATGTTCCAATGGATTAAATCTTGTTACATTATATTCAACTCGTAAAATGTGAGTTAAAATAGCGTGAGCGTATTGATTCAGTGGTAGAATATAAAATGTGAATTAAAGGTCAGTGATAAAATGCAAACTTATATATTATACAAACTCAAAATTCTTTAATACCAATATCAACACCAAGAAAGAATATAAGAACATATTATTAGTTGAATATCACAATATTATGACTAATCAACACATTTTCTTATCACGAATTATTCATGGCAAATATTTGAAAATATGTACTATGATTTTGATTTTTGAAAAATGTATTCCACGATTAGGAGCATGGAAAAAAGGCAAGTACACAGTTTCAATACAATATCAACACAGTGTAAAATTTCAAGATTTTAATGCCAACACAATATCAACACAGTTTCAATACAATATCAACACAGTGTAAAATTTCAAGATTTTAATGCCAACACAATATCAACACAACATCAATCATTGACTACCGTTGAAATTCTGTTGACATTTTCATGTTGATGTTTTTTTTTTGATATGTTGACATTTTTCAATAATCCAGATCATAGTTTTGAGTTTGTACAATATTTAAAGTTTTCATTTGATCACGTCCCGTGAATTAAAATAGCGTGTGTGTATTGATTTAGTGGTAGAAAGTATGTTAGAAGTCAAAATATTACTTTGAAATTGTTAATTTTTTATTAATTAATAATTCATCATGAAGCGAGCTTTAGAGTTTAATTTATGTATTTATTCATAAAAAATGAAGTAAAAATTATGTAAAGGGAAAATGATCAAATATTTCCTTAATGTTGCCTTAAACTAATAAATAAGTACTTCATTAATACTTACTCTTAGATTTAAATTGGCTCTTACATATGTTTAACTAAGTACAAACAAACAAAGTCATAATATTGTAATTAGTCACATGCATGCCCCATCATTTACTATTTGACTATTTCCACTCTAAATGGTTAGTATTGTTTACGGTATAATAACTTCGGGGTGAGATTCATCTGAATTTTCATCCATCATCCTTTTTTTATCATATGCCAATTATTATGTTGTTTCACCATATACGATTGCACGAGTCTCATTTACCGAATTGGTCATAACCTTCCAAAATTTGACATCCAATTATCCATTATCCAGATGAAGATTTTGAGCACTAGAGCCAATAAATACAACGTGGCCAATTCCCCCTTGCTCACTCCTCATCCACAGATTAATACTTACTCCCGTAGCCATGGATTGATGCATTGAATATAAAAGAAAAATGGGTGAAAAACGAGTCGATTAATGTAATTAAATACTTATATCAAGATGATAATGAAAATCTCACCTCTCGCGGCTTCTAGAACGTTCAGTGGCAGCTCCCCAGCGCTCAATCCCAACTCAATCAATCGCTTCACCAAATCTCCAATTCGCCAGATCTCCAATTTGTCCTGTGGTTTTCAGAAGGGTTTCAGAAGCGGAGTTGTGGCCATGGCTGCTACCGATTCAGTGCAGAAATCGGAGGAGGAGTGGCGCGCGATCCTCTCGCCGGAGCAGTTTCGTATTCTACGGCTCAAGGGCACTGAGTACGTTTGATTTTAGCCCCAATATTTGCAATGTTTTTTATTTTCTCATTGGAATTTTGAAATTCATGGGGTTTTAGTTTCGTCGGTGTGTAATCGTGGAGATTAATCATGCAGGTGTTCTGATTCTTCTAGATGTTGATGAGTTAATCAGTTACAATGAGAGATTTTAGCTGTTGAAGTTTCTAGGGTTTTAATATTTTACGATAAAAGTCACAAGTTGTGAGATAGCAGATTCAAATTGAGGATTGTGTCTTGCTGGAGATGGTCTATCTGAAATCTTTAATTCACAAACTGATGCAATTGCTAATAATTGTCTATCTTAATGGGATAAATTAATGCTAAATGTTTGCTTACCACATGTGTATGGAATTGTGGTGACTGGTCGGATCAAATGAATGGGAAGGAACTCTGGTTGTGCTTCATTTTTGCCTTTATCAGAATCTACCTTGGCTTGGTACTTCTTCCTTTGTTGTTCGCATTGATAACGTAGGGCTTTAGTTTCCACTTTGTTGCAAGGAGTACTTTCAGGTTATTGTGAGATTACACAGATATATCTGTGCACAGTGTTTTTTTGTAATTGTATGTTGTCGGGAAGCTCTTTGTTCACCCTCCGTTGTTGCTGCTTCTGCGTTAATATGTTTTCAATATGATACATATTACTATTTTACTAAGCTCTTATGCCTTGCTCACCATGGTCTTCTTCTCAGATCTGTAGTTGCAATAATTCCCCATCGCTTAGAAATTACAATGCTTTGAGTTTGTCTAGTGTTATACATTATGGAGCAGAAGGTGTGTCTAGTATAGCATATCTTCGAGACTTCGACTGAAAGACTTGAGAATCCTTTCCTAGATACAGACGTATGTATAGAATATAGATATAGATTTTCTTGACTGAAACTGAAAGTCACATATTATTGTGATGACTGATCAGATCAGACTTATCAGAATCTACATTTGCTTGATACTTCTCTCATTGTTCGTATTGATAACATAGAGCTTTAGTTGTCACTTCATGACAAGGATTACTTCAGATTATTGTGAGATAACACAGATGCATAGCTGTGCACTGTGTTTTTCTGTAGTTGCAAGTTATTGGGGCTCTTAGTCCATTCTTTGTTGCTGCTTCTGCTTTCATATGTTTTCGATATGATATACTTAATTTGCTAAGCTCTTCTGTCTTTCTCACCAATAACTTGGTCCTCTTCTCGGATCTGTAGTTGCAATGATTCCCCGTCTCTTTGAAATCGTGATACCTTGAGTTTGTCTAGTGTTGTACATTACGGAGCAGAAGGCATGTGTTTATTATACAATATCGTTTATTTAGTCTTGTATGAGATATACTTAATCACTCTGTACGACCAGGTTTCCTGGTACTGGTAAATATGACAAGCTATTTGCGGAGGGCGTATACGAATGTGCAGGATGTGGAACTCCCCTCTACAAGTCGACAACCAAATTCAACTCCCACTGCGGTTGGCCTGCCTTTTACGAGGGACTCCCTGGGGCCATAAACCGAACTGTAAGTTCTCTTTCTCCTCTCCTGTGCAATCTTGGAGTAGTAGCCAGCATATCTTACATATGGGCACCGCGTGCAGCCTGATCCTGATGGACATAGGATAGAGATCACGTGCGCAGCCTGCGGTGGACACCTTGGCCACGTCTTCAAAGGAGAAGGCTTCCGTACACCCACGGATGAACGCCATTGCGTTAACAGTGTATCGCTCAAGTTCACTCCGGGAAATTCCGAGCCGTCTTCGCAGTGAGTTGAGTACGAGCTTTGGGCTTCAATTTGAATGTGATAGTATTGTTGTGTGTATTGCCTGATAATAGAACTTCTTTACCATCACTATCAATTGCTGTATTAAATAAGCTGTTATCGCAGATTTTGATATGCATATATGCATTGCCGAGCCTCCAGCTTGTTGATTTTATGCAGTATAGTACTGCATAAAACAAACAAGTTGATGTAGGTATATTCTTTTACCCTAAAAATTTCAACAATAATATATGAAATTTTTAGAGGAACAAGTTATTACAAGAACTTTGTTTACTTGCAGCAAAATTTCTCCTTAGTATTTCTAAAAAAGTTACTAAAATGAAAACTTCGGGAAATGGTTATGAAATTACAAGTCTATTTTTGAATATTATTGATTTGTTCCAAACTTTTAATATTTCCATTGTCATCCATGAATCCCCAACCATATCAATGTAATAAAGGTGTTCTAGAATGTGTCCATGAGAGTTTCATCACTATAAAATCAACTATTGGATCATTATTTTTCTCTTATCTTTAAAACAAGGCTCAAACTTGTGGCTTGTTTTACAACTTTGAAACATGTTATGACGATAGAACTTTTAAGGATGGTATAGATAAAAGTCTAGCTCAAATACTGCATTTATTAGCTTGCAATAAAATTTCATGACTGAATACTGAATAGTTCTATTAGGTTTGTATAATAACATGCTCCTAAATTCTAATGCTAAAACACAGCCAAAAGTGAATCAAAAACAAACAAAATCTTGAAAAGTTTGAATCAAATCTCATCAAAATCAACTAGAGAAAATGTTCAATAAATATGATTACGATTGATCAATTCCTAACTTTGATGCTGCTCAAGTGTTAAGAAAAAGTAATTCCAAGTATCGGTGAGTCCTGGTAAGCACCGGTGCATGCCATCGTCGTGTCTTTTCCCACCAACAGCGGATGAATGGACACTAGCTTTGAACTCACTCAGTCGCTATATGTCAAATATTTGGAATTTCGAACCTTCAAGGGCCTTGTACATATGAAGCAAGACAACATAGACATGTGAAATGATAATGAACTATTGAAAAAAAAAAACCATAATTGCTATTCGTAACAAAGAAAACTTTGAGAAAAACTTGAATGAAAATGGATTCATTTTTTCAAAGAACAGATTTAGTATAGTTTAATTAGGTAGCATATGATTTTTGCTTATGAATTCACGTTCAACTTATAATTTAAATGACATCTGATTTTTGTTTATGAATTCACGTTCAACTTATAATTAAAATGATAGTTTCATGGCCAAATCACAGGAAATAGAATGAAATATCTTGAGTGTCTTTGTTAGTCTCAGCCTCAAATCCGGGATATAAACAATGAGTTGTGCACGTGCGAACTTGCCTTAATTGGGTATGTGACTCATGCTAAATTTGCAATAAATATGTCACCCACAAGTGTATTTCAACAAAGCGTTAAATCTTTCCCATACTTCAAACATAGACTCTTGGCTCTTAATTTTAAAATGGGAGATCTCCGCTTGTAGGTTGAGAGTAGAGCTAAGAGGGAAGAACCTCTCCAAGAACTTTTTGGCTAAGTCATCCCAACTTATAACCGAGCCCGACTCAAGGTTATCAAACCAATCTCTAGCATATCCCGTCAATGAGAATGGGAATAGCCTAAGCTTGATTGTATCTTCGGGAACCCCATTAAGTTGGTTGTGTTGGCAATCTCCAAGAATTTGGCTAAGTGCATATTAGGATCCTCCGTGGGCCTTCCCGAGAAAACACGTTGCTCCACAAATTGGATCAATGCCGTCTTCAACTCAAAATTGTTGGCATTCACTCTTGGATCAATGAGTGGCATTGGGATATTAACGTTCCCAAATGCATTTCTAACCGGTGCATCTCTTCTCCTTTCTTCCTCTCTTTCCCTTCTCATCTCCTCCATTTGTTGTTGTAATTGAAGGATGATTTGGTCTTGATTAAGGGGAGGTGGAGGTGGAGGTGGGACTTCCTCATTGTTCTCATTTGAATTTTCCATTGGCTCAACTAAATGTTGAGCTCGTGCTCTCCTCTTTCGTCCTCCTCTTCTTCTATTGGTAGCTTCTATCTCTAAATTAATCGGCTCAAGGGGTAGATGCCTTGAGCGCGTGAGCATAAAAACCTACACAACACAAGAGAGGAAACAAAGGGAAATTAGAGTTAAACTAGAAAACTAAACTAAATAAAGCAAGTAAATGTCTAAACTAGTATTCTCTATCTTATCACAATATCAAACACAAAAGCAAATTAGTCCCCGACAATGGCGCCAAAAACTTGACTCATGCTAAATTTGCAATAAATATGTCACCCACAAGTGTATGGGGTATGTAGCACGTGGCAAGTTGAAATTATCGATCCTCGAAGACTAAATGCCGGCTTGAGTACTACGATGCAACTTTGAACACTATCTAGACTAATAGAGGGGTTTTTTATTTTTCTTAACTAAGATCAAAGAACAAGTAAGCAAATAAGAGCAAATTGAGAAACTAAATCAAATAAAAGGTAGTTTTCACACAAATTTGGGAAGGTAGGGACATGGATCCGTTGGTATGGATCACGGGTGTTCACCTAGGGATCATGCTCATCTATTGGGTCTCATGTGTGGCTAGGAAGGTCGGGTTAGTTGGTTAGACCCCCTCTCGGGTGCATCTAACGCGTTGATCGGCCTCTAATGTCGGAGTCTCCTCCCTACACTTCAAGACCGACTCCTAAGACCTACGGACCCAAGCCCTCTCTCTAGCTATGCATCTCTCGATAACATAAAACGCACGGAGTTGTTGATTATTTAACAATCTAACCAAGCATCTCTCAATGACAAAGATTAGAACAAGACATCCAATTGGTAGCTAAGCAATTAGATAATGAAAAAGCACAATAATCAACAAAACCATCACAAAGAGATAGATAAGCATAAATCAAGGTTTAACCCATGGATTCCATACAAACTTCACCAATATCCCTAATAAAGACTTAGCCTCTCATAATGGAAGCTAAAACAAAAGTAAATACAAGAACATCAAAAGTAAACATAGTAGAAGTGGAAAATAGAACTCCCTAAGGTGGACTTGATGTTGGGGATAATCTTTCTTCTTCAATCTCTTGAAGATGGAAGCCTCCTTGCCTTCAATCCTCTTGAATCTCTCGATTTCTCTCTCTATTTTGCGGTGGGGGAAGTTAGGGTTCGAAAATGAGTAAGAACCCTTTTATACTCGGAGTAAAAATCAGGATTAAGTGAGCACGCATTCAAAACACCCGGTCGGGTGATTTGTAAGTGGCGAAACACCCGACCGGGTTTTCTTCCCGAAGCCCGACTTCTGCAAAACACCCGACCGGGTTTTCCGAGAAATGGAAAACACCCGGTCGGGCTTTCCTTTAGCTTCTGCAAAACACCCGACCGGGTTTTCCGCGAAATGAGAAACACCCGGTCGGGTTTTTCTTCTGGAGAACTCCTTAAAATTCAGCTTCGGCTCGTTTCAACCTGTTTTCATCACAAAACTACGACAAACCCATTAACTCATCTAATTAGTGTATATGCGGTGAAAAACCTGTATTTAGCATCTTAAACCATCAAAAGCACTCTCTAATCACCCATAAAACAAGCCTAAACTATGAGTTTGTCAGTATGTAGTCGATTGATTTGCTAATTTATGCATATACATTCTTACTTGGTCACAACATATACGTGCCTCTATAAACTTGCTTCAGTTGGATATGTAACGTATGTTATCGATTGGTTTGCTAATATACCGAACACAACTGATTACGAAACTCAAAATCGAAACAAGTTATCAAATTTCCTACTGTTACTAAAAATCTAAATACTTTATTTTCATTGATGTTGAAAGTTCGGTATACCACAAAAGTACGTATACTGAATTTCAATATAATATATCGAAATGAGGTACAATATCAGTATAGAAATTCGTCATACTGAAAATAAGGTATACCATGGTAAGGTAAATGTATGGTTTTTTCTCATACCAAATTTTTGGTAAGGTATCCGTTAAGGTATACCATATCTAACCACTCTTAACCACGTTAAGGTATATCATATTTAACCAACTCTTAACCACAATGCACTAGCATGACAAACAATCAAGGGATTAACATAGACTATAATCCATAAAATATGAAACACATCCCAACTAACATAACATGATGTTTCTCAGCAAGACAATCAAACGAAGTCTAATTGGGCTACAATTCTTACACAATTTCCTATTTTACAATTATAAGGTCAATACATATGCAATTTTTAATCACATATATGGGATTTCTGCTATGGCGTGATGTAAGATAAATTGATTGCTTTGTTTACTAAGGCCAGTAATTATACATCAATACATAATATATAAGATAATAGTATAATCGTATAATCAAATGATTTTGACTCACATGGTAATGACTCAGATTTATGCCTTTGATATCCATGAAGAAGTGGTTTGCCTTAGCTATTACTTCCTCGCCCCAGTTTCCAAACCCAGGCCTTGGCGGGAACTTGGGGTCAGGTTGAGGTGCTTGTGTTGAAGTTGAAGTTGATGCAGATTCCTTCAGCTTAAGCTGTTGCTCCATCTTCGGTTGAATCGGAGGAGGATTTACTGCCGCCGCCATCGAAGGCGACTATGACGAAGCAGAAGCAGATGCATTCAGCGTAAGCCCTTGCTCCATCTCGTCAGATAGAGATGCCGCCAGTTCCGTCCGAGACAGCTGCGGCGTGGCATTGGAGCCACCGGCTGCACCGCGGCCGCCACGCGACGCCTGTTGACCTCGACCGGCGTCTAGTCCTCTTCCGCCTTCGACGAGGCCACATCCTCGTCGCCGACCTCCGTCTCCAATGCATGCAATCGTCATGTCTTTTCCCACCACCAACGGATGGATGGGCATTAACTTTGAACTAAAACAAACTAAAAATGACTAAAACAAACTAACAATGTTCTACAATGACCTAAAACAAACTAATGACAGGTTCGACAGTTCGGCACTAGAAATTAGTTCGACATTGATTATAATTCACTGTTAGTATCCACTATATCATATCAAAACAATGAACACTTTAATGGTATACATTCTATTCATCTCAGGCTACATGATCTACTGAAGATGCTTGTTGGCATTGCTTACCTTAAGAGGCAGGAATTCAATAGGCTCTATGTATTGATGGATAAATATAGGACGAAACATGATATCTTCCCCAACATTTTTTATCAAAGCCAACAATTGTCCAACATGAATTTGGCCCCGATGACGAATTCATCATTTTTTATTTGCGTGGGTTGTGGGATCAACTCAACAATCATGAAGTGGTTAATATTGTTCACATGTCGCCACAAAAGGTAAGTAAAATTCATATGGCACGACCCAGACACAACCGACAAAGGCAAGAAGAATAAACTATTATTCCCACAGGAGTTCCTTCAAGCTGACGATCCTTTTGGCACCCCTTGGAACTCTTGTAAATGTTGTGACTAGGTAGGTCGTCCTATCATACGCTTTCCCTATATCACTCGATCCTTGAGTTTAGTACAGAAGCTAGCAACTAACCCAAGCTCCCAAAATGGAGCAAGTGCCCCTCCACCGATTTCCTGTTATTGAGAGGGTTGGACACGCACAACCGACAACATTTATCCAACCACACTCCCCAGTCGTTCTTTGTTAACCGACGATAAAGTAAAATGTATTGATATATTTTATTGATATAAGTCTAGTTATGCTAATTTTGCACACAGTGCACCAATTTCAAATCATATTATAAATTTATTTAAAACTAACACATTCTATTACAATTCTAAACATCTTATAATTGTTGGCCATGACGGAGAGGAAGACCTGTAATCGATGGAATCTAGCTAATACTATAATTTCTAGGGAGAAATGGGGAACATCTTTCGGGAGAGATGGGGAACGTCTTCCGTTGATCTCCTAGGAGACATCCATCCCTCGGAGACATGGGAGAACATCCCCGAGGAGATGTG
This sequence comes from Salvia hispanica, assembly GCF_023119035.1. NCBI lineage: Eukaryota > Viridiplantae > Streptophyta > Magnoliopsida > Lamiales > Lamiaceae > Salvia > Salvia hispanica. Next base: position 21,199,435 of record NC_062968.1, on the reverse strand, counting down.
GGAAGACATTTGGCTGCCGTTCATCTTCCGTGTGACCAATGCAAGTCCAGATACATCGGGAACTTTCTCAGATGTTTAGATTCATCGAGTCTGAGAGACATTTATAACTTCTAGCCGTTACCCATTAGTCATAACGGTGCCATTAATTCCAGCAGCCTCCCATGCATTGGCTTGGCCCTATAAATGGAGAGTCATGCTCATGCTTTCTACACACCATAACACACTCTATGCAATATATAGAAGCTCGAAAATTAGTAGAGATAAAAAAAATCACTGAAATAAATAAATCGTGAATTACCAAAACTTATATGGGCAAAATTTTTGTGAGTGGGCTTTATGAGAAGATTTTTAAAATGGGGTAAAATATAGTATAATTTAATTCTTGTGGGATCTTCCTATCAGTTTCATAATTTCTAAAATGTATAGCTTTTTAAAATAAGAAAAGATGAAATAATTGTGAGACAGAGAGATTAATATACCCTTGACTGCCTAGGGACAAAATGGTTAAAAGATGTATTTAAATGCTGATTTTTCACTGTCTAACAACCTAAATGTGATTTTCCTATATTGCGTATAAAAAAAAATGCAAACCTCATTTTTTGGATACTATTTTTTAATTTACTCAGTTTTTAATTGTGTATCAACTCGAACTCGACCCGTGACATGATAAATTTCACACTAAACCACAAAGTCTATGCATATGTTTTGTTTAAGTTACATTAATTGAATTTATCATCTATATATGGAGATCGACGAATGAATTTATTTGAAATACTTCTAAACTAAAATGTCAAATATATTTCTGTCATTCAAAAAGCTCCAAAAACTCCAATGGCGTGAACGTGTGGCTCCTCCTCTTCCTCCTCCTTCCCTACTGCAAACTCCATTATCTCAACTCCGGAGACTCTTTCTCACTCTGCCTTCGTCAAATGTTAGCTGCAATTGTTTGATTAGGCCGCTCGTTCTGGTTTCATGAATGTCAGTATGCTTGATGCCGTGGCTCATGCCCACAAATTCAAAGTCAGTCTCACTTCATTTTCGTTTAATTCTCTTTGATTATCGTACAATTCTTAATTACATGTTTAATTCATTGAAATAGTTTTTTGCTTTTTTTATTTTGATCAATTTCCTTGCAATTTAGTTGGAGAATGAGAGATCATTGTTTTAACTTGTGCTGAATTTTGTTTGTTGACGATAAAATTGAGATATTTTGAGATGCCTTTCATGTTTCCTTTTACTGATTGCTGTTAATTGGGTTAATTTGCTGCAGCTGGAGATATTTTGAAATATTGTTCATGTCAACATAGAATGTTTACACATTTTCTCTGTTGAGATTTGATATGTTCTAGCTTTTGGCTGTTTAATTATACATGTGAATCTGTGTGATATGTGTTTACACTCGTGTGGCAATTGAATTGCTAATCAACCTGCACTTAATGCAGGGCTCTGACATCAGTTTCCAGACTAATCCTATTAGATCAATGGCCTCGGCTTCCCACCCGTACCAATGTCATCTTACTGTTACATCCAGTTGTGGTCAGTTGGCGGGTTCCTTGTCCCTATCCATGAGTCGCAGAATCAATTGCCATCTTGGGTACAATGGTTTCAAAGGGAGACCATTATCATCTTACTCAGTAACTGGTCGAGAAAAGTCCCACCTTCTCAGCCGTAGAAATATAAAAAATTTCAGATTTAGGATACATGCTTCACTTGATGTTGCGACAGCTGTGGATGTTATCAACGACTTGGGGTTGGACACGCTGACATTCTTATGTGTAACAGTACTTGTGGTTCCTGTCTTCAAAAGGATTAAAGCTAGTCCAGTAAGTTGACCTTACCAAGTAGGATTCTTGAAATTTCATTCGCTAACTTTTACAAATTTGTTTTTGTAGCAACTGTTCGTGTGTAAAATGCTTTCTTTTGATATATTTCACATGTTTTCAGAGATATGTTATATGAGTTCTTGATGATTATGCAGAATCATGGGTTCTTGACCTATCAGAATTTATTCACATCTTTGAATGAATCAGAAATGCTCGTAACATGTACTAGAGTGCCTCTTTTCTGGAGAGGAATTAATTAGCCAAATATCTGACAACATTGCAAGTGTATAATAACTTGATAAGTCTGATTGCCGTGTCGGCTGCACTAAATGTGTACTTTTTCATGTGTAACTTAGAATGAACTTAACTCATTTTATGTTTCAACTATGAAGTATGAAATACTACAGTGTTAAATTTTTATCTCTTTTTTGATTTGTAGCATATTATATTTATGCCTACAAGTGCTAATTTCTTTGCCTGTTTCAGATTCTAGGTTTCTTCTCCGCAGGGGTTATTCTCAACCAATTTGGCTTGATTAGAAATCTCACAGATGTTAAAGTTCTATCTGAATGGGGAATTCTCTTCTTGGTAAATTCAAATTTTTACTTATTGGATTGAAAACCTTCCATGACAGCATGGACTAAGCCCAAACAACTATTTTACTTTCTCATTGGCTTCTGCGTGGTCATCTTTATTCACTTTCTGGTTATGATATAAAGTTATCCATTTCTTTTGAACGGTTATCAGCTAACTTACAGATAACTTCTTGCAGCTGTTTGAGATGGGTTTGGAGCTCTCGCTTGCCCGCTTGACTGCTCTTGCTAAATTTGCATTTGGCCTAGGGCTAACTCAGGTATATACAGACACATTTTGGTTCATTGTAATTTGTTACCATTTGATTCTCTTGGGTCCCTTTGCCACAAGGTTTTCATCATCCCGTTTCATGTCAGTTCTTTACCTGTAAAAGATGTGATCGAATGGTAAAAAGCAATGAATATGCTAAATAAAGATAGATCTAGCTTTTGAGTAATGCCAGGTTTGTGTTCTGTAGAGCTTTGATGTTCCTGGATATAGAGCTATGCAACTTTCATTTTCTAGACACTAGCTACTTTTAGCTAATCTCAGTTATGCTAGCTTGATTAAGGAGGAACCTGAATTAGTCCAAGCAGATTCATATGCATGAAGTTCTTTTAGCCGATGGGTCTTAGCCCATCTTTTTGATTTTCTTTTTCCCGTGTTTCTTGTTAGTTGTTATAAGTTATAATGCATTCAGTGTAGTCTAGGTTGTAATGTTATGTCAGAATTTTCCATTTGATTATTCATGCAGTAAGCTGTCTTTTTATGCTGATTTTGTGTTGTCACCTTATAGGTTATACTATCAACTCTTGCTTTCACAGCATTTGAGCTGCCACCAAACGGTGCTATTGGAACGAAAATATTGGAGTTTCTTTTCCACTCAAGACCTGACTTGGTAATATATTATATGACTGATTTGATTCCAAGGAAAATCTATTTTTGCAAAATTTAATGTATGCTCCATATATCCCTTTATCAAGACATTAAAAAGCAGAAGGACAAATTATATGTCTCTCTGTGTGTCTGTGCAGTTTATTTACTGTTACCGTCATTTTGTTGTGTTTCGATGATGCTCTATGAAAAATTGTAGGTCAACATTCGAAGCATTGATGAGGCTGTGGTTATTGGTGCTGCTCTTTCCTTATCTTCTTCGGCATTTGTTCTACAGGTACTTAAGCTCAAATTTCCTGAATAGTGGGTGCTCCTTTATCTGTGGCTTGTTTAAATCGACTGTGCAGAAGTTATAATACTGCGAATTTTAGTCTATATCGAGCAATTGTTTTCTTCCTTCTCCTATTGTCCAATTTGTGCCTTGAGTTCTCTATGTGACTATGCCCCCCTTACCATCTAATTAACACTTGAACTTTAACCATTTTATGCAAGATGTGGCTTCAGAATTAAATGATGATCTATTTCAGATTCAATAGCTCTTCACTGTAATTTCTTAATATTCTGTAAGTTTATTTATTACCGGCTTTTCATGTTTCCTCCATTTCATTCATCAGGCTTTGATTGCTTAGCTCAGTTTTTCTCTATTATGTACTAAAGAATCTTTAAGATGAGCTTTGTATATCATTATCATGATAGTAAGAATGAAAAACGAGGTGGCTGAGGCCATTCATAAGTACCAAAAGCATTGGTCGTACTTATTATTTTCTTACACGCTATTATAGCTTCTTGCAGAAAAGGGGGAGCTCCCTACCAGATTCGGGTCAGCAACTCTAGGGATACTTCTATTGCAGGTGTTATATGTTTTCCATATCCCCATCTTTTAAGGAAATAAAACTAAATTGGCTGGGATTGGTCATATGACAGTGTTCGAACTAGTAACCTTTGGATCCCTACTGCTTGGTATTTGCAGGACATTGCAGTTGTCCCACTTCTTGTGATACTGCCGGTGCTGGAGAGCCAGGTATATTGAAATATTCAGATGGCATAAACAATAAGATCCTATTTAGAGTACACTTGTGTGTTCCTTAAATCATCTTGTAAGTTATTTAGTGTTTGTTTGCTTAAGCTTTCTTTAGATGAGCCCGAGAGCTCCTAAAACGAGTTACAATGATCACTTCTAGAATTAGGTATCACTTATTTTTCTTCAGTCACTTATCTAGTTTTGATTATAGTCATCATCTTGGGACCGTGATTTTTGTAACCTAAACAAGAAATGGTCTTGCAAAAAACTGATGCTGAGATAGTACATCACATCCAATTAGACTAGCTGGTTGCTTAAGTACTTTAAAGAATTAAATGGTGAACATATAGATCGTTTTCTACAATACTGATTTTGGGTGCAAGGCTGCTGCCTATCAGATTGTTATTTTCTGAAGCTGCATCGTTTCTACCAAACTACTACTAAAGCTTCCAAAGGTTTTATCTGCAGAATTTGGTTGAAGAAAGTCTTTGGCCAACACTTCTTAAAGAAAGTCTAAAAGCTTTACTTGGATTAGGTCTGCTGTCTCTTGGTGGAAAGTATCTTCTGAGGCGGGTTTTTGAGGTGTGAACAACTTTATCTTAAAGAGAATCTACATCCAAAATTTTATTTTGCCTGCGATGAAATTCGGCTGTTGATTCCAGGTTGTTGCAGAAGCAAGGAGTTCAGAAGCTTTTGTCGCTCTTTGCTTGCTTACTGTTGCAGGAACTTCACTAATTACCCAAAAGTTGGGCTTCAGTGACACGGTTTGATGCTGTATACTTTGAATATATACTAACTACAATGGGTGTACTTCACACCTAAGGTAGATGGTTTCTAAATTTATTTATTTGTAGCTAGGGGCATTTTTAGCTGGGGCTCTTTTAGCGGAAACTAACTACCGCACACAGATTGAAGCCGACATACGGCCTTTCAGAGGCTTACTTCTTGGGTTGTTTTTTGTGACAACTGGTACTTCGATTGACACGCAGGTACTGGATATATTCTGACATTGTGTGGGAAAATCTTTTGTCAACTTTACTAGTGTCTTCTATGGTTCATGTTTCATCTATGCACATCACTGATTTGTTGCATTTAGTTTACTCAAGCACCTACATTTTGGATCTTTTTCAACTCCCTTTTACATGTTCACCTGTTTTGTGCAGCTGCTTTTGCGAGAGTGGCCAAACGTGATCTCACTCTTGGCAGGTTTGATAGTTATCAAGACATTGATAATAACGGCATTAGGTCCCCGAGTTGGACTGACTCTCCAAGAGAGCATAAGGATAGGCTTGCTTCTTTCTCAAGGTGGTGAATTTGCATTTGTAGTATTTTCATTGGCAAACAGGTAATAATGAATTATTTTTCTTGATCGATCATTCTTTTGTCATAGAATTGCAACATGCTAACTCCGGACTTGTAATAGGCTTGGGGTGCTACCTCTTGAACTGAACAAGCTTCTCATTATTGTTGTTGTGCTGTCAATGTCTCTCACACCCTTTCTGAATGACGTGGGAAGAAAGTTGGCTGATTATGTTGGTGAGAAATTTGAGGATGAGAATGTAAGTTCCTAAAATAATGATAGTTACTTATTCAGGTATTTGATGTGATTTATTTAGTTAGATGGTCAAATAAGCTTGTCCTTTAATTGACACAGAAAGCTGATGACTCTGTAAACTTTGATGCCGCTGAACCTGTTGTGATAGTTGGATTTGGTAAAAAGGCACAGGTATAGTTCGTTTATCATTTCTAATGCATCCAACTTATTAGCTCGCGGAAAATAGGTTTGATTTTGAGCTAATATTTGTAAGCTATTTATGAACAAGGTCCTTGCCAATTTCTTAGCAACTCCATTAGCTTCTGGGATCGATGGTGATGCTGGGTGGCCGTATGTCGCTTTTGATCTGGATCCTTCTGTTGTGAAGGTTGGTGTTCTGAGATCCTCGAGATTTCTAATAAATGCTCCTGATCTGCGTAGACCCTTATAATTGTGTCTTTGGATTAAATATTCATTTGCAGTTTAGTTGGTCATAAACAGATTTGGAAGGCAATAATTTTTTACTTTTTCTACTTTCTATTATTATTAATTATTCTACATAATGAAATCGAGATTTCCAGCTGTTGTAGGATTAATATTTTCTCTATGGTCAGGTTGGATTTTTCTGTATTTTATGCTGAGCCTAAGACTCAATATCACTTTTATTTTTTGCTGATTACAGACATCTAGGAAACTTGGTTTCCCTGTTCTCTATGGCGATGGTTCCCGCCCAGCTGTATTGCAGTCTGCTGGCATCAATTCCCCCAAAGCTATTTTGATTATGTATACTGGGAAGAAGAAGACACTTGAGGCTGTTGAGCGCATTCGTCTAGTCTTTCCTGCGGTTACTTCTCTCTCTCTCTGTCTCTCCACATATATATGTATGTATAACAAGGATAAGGGTTAGATGATAGACTCAACTATTCCCGTGTTCCGTGGCCTTCCCCTCCTTGATTATTTGTCCCAAGTCCACCCTCAGAATTAAAGAATGGCTCAATTGAGCCTCTCCAATTACGACTCTAGTGATGTTTTCACGAAGCTGTAGTTAACTGTTCGCACACACACTAGCACACTCTTCCATACACAGGCTTAGCCGGTAAAGCTTCCTTTTACTTTAAATTCATTATACTACTACAGAGTGGCTAATACTTGAATCTTGCAGGTTCCTATATATGTCCGTGCACAGGACATGATGCATTTGCTAGAACTGAAGAAAGCGGGTGCAACTGATGCCATTCTTGAAAATGCAGAGGTATCGCGATCTGCATTCTCGTCATCAAATATCTTGAAGTGATATAGCGTCTTGACAGTTTTTTCCTTTCAATTCCCCAGACAAGTTTGCAGCTCGGGTCAAAGCTTTTAACAGGATTTGGTGTTATGTCTGATGATGTAAACTTCCTAAGGCAGCTTGTAAGAGAATCGATGGAAGTACAAGCTCAAGAAGCTGTAGCAAGAAGTGATGATCAAGAGATGACTGTTATGAAGCCATTGCAGGTATTCTATTCCCACACTAGATTACACATTTATGTTCCACCTTTGAAAAAATGAATCACAAGTCACAATCAATCTCAATATGCTTGATTCTCTCGTGAAAGACTGAATTGGATGCGATGTGCATGTTTATCACGCCATGACCGGAACCCAACATCCAAGGTTTATGCTAGAAGAAAGAGAAGAGCATACAGTCATACACAATAACATCATCATCATATCATCATCACTTCCCAAAATTACACATTCCCTACTGTTTTGTCTGATGCTTGTGACATGTATATCTTACAAGTGAAAAATGATTTGTTTCTTTAAGCTGAGGGCTGCAGACTTAGTAGGGGCATATCAACCTTCTAGAAGTGCAAGGTATGAATCTCGGGCGAGTGAAAGCGGGGCCATGGAGGCAGACGATGAAGATGACGAGGTAGTTTTAGAGGAGGATGAAGCTAAAGGAGTGTTGTACTGCGATATAGGTACAGAAAGCAGCGTTGCAGCGGAAGGTGATGTGAAGAATCGAGTAGGTGTTGGTAATGACGGGCGTTAGACATGATTCAACTTCCTGAATTTGTATATCCCTGTTTCATGCCTTTGAAAGCTCAATTTTTGTATACTATATTTGATCTTTAGTATTAACCACAATGTGTACATATTGTTCAAGAGTCTCAGTAATGATTTGTATCTGTGGCTTATAGTTCAGCAGCGTTTATTCTTAGTGGTTTAACTAAATACACTTGTACTTTGATGTAGATTTTAAAATACTATTCCTTCCGTCCACAAATAAGAGTTTCGTTTTTATATTTTGGTCCATCCGCGAATACGATTCCTGATTTATAATTACTCTAAATGGTAAAGAGACAACATTCCACTAACTCATTTTGCTCACATATAATTTAAAACTAATATATACAAGTGAGATCTATATTTTACTAACTTTTTTTCACCCATTTTTTTTAACAATTTTTATACCCGTGCTTTAAAGAAATGAGACTTCTATTGGTAGATGAAACGAGTATAAGATAGCTAATCACAATTGATAGTGTTTGAAGATTGTGAATTATAACCAAAAAAATAATACTCCATTCGTCTCCTATTAATTGTCCACTTTTGTTATTCTTGTCCGTCCCCTATTAATTGTCTACTTTCATTTTTTTACCATAAATAATATGTAGGTCCTATGTTCCACTAAGTCATTCCACTCACAATTTACTATAAAATTAATATATAAAAGTGAGATTCATACTCTACTAACTTTTTTCAACCCACTTTTCATTACAATTCTTAAAATCCGTGCCGGAACCAAAGTGAACAATTAATAATGGACGGAGGGAGTACTCACTCATTGCTAAGACCACTCATAATTGTGGATTTTAGCAAAAAAAAAATGTACTAATTCACAATGGAAAATATTTCAATCTATCAAATAGTATGTGTGGATATACGGATTTAATTCAATTTAGAGGAAACTAATCCAATTCGATGGAAGTCAAATAATGAAATAATTATAAGCAATTTCGTTATTTCAAACTAAATGTGACTGAATCAAATTTGCATATAATGAATGCATGATAGAATTACTATGCAACTGGTCACATCCAACGAAAAATATTCAAAAAGATCCCATTTTGTAGAGCAAAACATCGCAACAAACATTCCAACAATCATCTCCTTCCTCAGTAGTTCAAATGATTTTCATAAAACAAAGACTTCAATCAGCAAAGCATACAAAGTGAAAAAGTTGAAACAACTTTTTGAATATAGGGAAGAAGACAGTCGAACCAATAAATATATTTATACTCCAAATATTTCTTTTTTCATGGAGGAGAAAGTAAATGCACAGGACCCAAATTCAAATCCGGGGCCTAATCCGAACCCGGATCCGAGTCAGGCCCCACGGCCTCAGTCTGCAGCTCTGACTTTGGAGACGGATAAAGATATGGCCGGAGCTTCCACCTCTAACCCTTCTTGGTTTACTCCCAAAAGGTCCACTTTTTTTTTTTCTGCCTAAAATGTTTATGTTGATTTTTCATGGTTATAGTCTAATATAGTTATGATATGATTGAAATTCTTGGTGTATTGGAGAGTGTATGGTGGAGGGGTTGAAAAAGTTTGAATCTTTTTGCTTTTGGTTTTCAAGAATGGGGGTTCTTATTGTCATAGTTTGAGTGAGGATTGACTCTAGAATGATTTATGTTTCATGGTTATAGTTCAATATAGCTATGATGATATGATTGAAATTCTTGGTGAATTGGGGAGTATATGGTGGAGGGTATGAAAAAGTTTGAATCTTTTTTCTTTTGGTTTTCAAGAATAGGGGTTCTTATTTTCATAGTTTGATGATTTACTGTAGAATGATTTAGTACTATGGTTTATAAGCAGTCTCTGTTCTTGGCATTGTTTACTCATGATGTTTCACATGTGTTGTAGTAACTGTTTGTTGTTGGCAGGCTACTTGCTATTTTTTGTGTGATCAACTTAATAAACTACGTTGATCGTGGAGCTATAGCGAGTAATGGTGTCAATGGGAGTGTTAGAACCTGCTCGGAAAGTGGTGTATGCACACCTGGTAGTGGAATTCAGTATGTCTATGATTCAGCATTTTTACATATTTTAAACATGTGAATATTGTTATGCTAATTATGATTCAAAAATATATTGTTGGCTGTTTTCTTTATCTCCCTTTAATATAAATAACAAGTTTTAGGAGTTGAAGAATCACTGATTGACAAATGACAATCAATTTGAACATAATGCTAATGTTCCAAGAATGATTCATCTCTCCCAATTTTTATGCAGGGGTGAATTTGACTTGACTAACTTCGAGGATGGAGTTATATCATCTGCTTTCATGGTGGGGCTCCTTGTGGCATCTCCGATTTTTGCATCTTCAGCCAAGAGGTAATATATCTTCACTTTTATGACTTTTCCGTGGTGGCACTATTACGCTGTGATAAATAAATTGTTGTGTTTGCAGTGTCAATCCATTTAGGCTCATTGGAGTTGGCTTGAGTGTGTGGACAGTTGCAGTCACTTTTTCTGGGTTTTCGTTTAATTTTTGGTCCATGGCGGTTGCTCGCATGTAAAATCTTGCTCATTACTCAGAATTTATGACGCATTCGTTTCCTTAGTTTTATGCTGTTACTTAATTTGCACCTGGATTTCGTTTTCTGTAGGCTAGTGGGTGTTGGCGAGGCCTCTTTCATAAGTCTTGCTGCCCCTTTCATAGATGACAATGCCCCACTTGGACAGGTTCGACGTCTGTCCCAAACACTCATGCATAAGACTTCACATCATTATTCATTAAATCCATAAAACACCTTTTCCTTCTCTTCATAGAGAACAGCCTGGCTGGGAGCATTTTACATGTGTATTCCAACTGGTATTGCAGTGGGTTACGTTTATGGTGGATTGGTGCGTTCATACTCGATATTTAAAATATATGCTATTTTCTATTGAATGCTAGTACTACATATCTCATTGGAGTTGAGTCATGTATTCTGTCTCCATTATCGTCCAGATATCGAATGATTTGTGCTTGATTACAGATTAGTACTTTCGGTTGGCGATGGGCATTCTGGGTGTTGGCACTATTAATGCTTCCCTTTGCCATATTAGGCTTCGTGATGAAACCTTTGCAGTTAAAAGGTCAGTGAAAGCAGTCACACACTTTGCTCGTTCGATAACTATTAGCCGATTGCTGAACCCAATTTCATCCAGGTTTCGGTCATGCTGAAACTAACAAAGCATTGACAGCCGAAGATCAAGGTGCTGGTTATTTTCGATTGCTAATATATGATTTTCTTAATTGGCTTACCATTTTCAACTGTGTTTGCAGCTTCTGACCTTTCCACGAGGCGAGAAATTGGAGACGAAAGCTCAAAGTCTTCAAGGTGAAGAACATTAGGAGCTAACATTTTCAGCTAGAAGAAAAATCTTTCTAAACGAATGTTTCCACTTGCATAATTATCTGATGTTGAGCTCATACGAGTATCTTTTCGATTTCTGAATGAATGTTACATATTTCAGGTTTGGAGCTTTAACAATATTCGGGAAAGTTATGCAACTTCTGTTGCTTAACCAGGTGTACGTGGTTAACGTTCTTGGTAAATCTTCTTTCTGCTGTAACGGAATAGTGTTTCTTTTCTAACACTATTCGTTCTCGTAATTCTTTTATTTCTCAATGGCGATTGCAGGGTATATTGCGTATAATTTTGTGATCGGCGCCTATTCGTACTGGGGACCTAAGGCAGGATATAATATATACCACATGGTAAGCTCTTATGAAAACGATAAATTGGCTGTGCTTTTATGTCGAAAAATGGATGAATGTGCCGCACAATAAATTCTGATGTCTCTGTTGGGTTGAACGTCGATGCTCTATTATATCCAGAGCAATGCAGATTATATGTTTGGTGGAGTTACAGCGATCTGTGGAGTATTCGGTTCGATAGCAGGTGGTCTTGTTCTCGATCGTATGAATTCCACATTACCTAATGCTTTTAAGGTGATCCACATTATTTTAAGGTGACCGAGTCGCTGCTATTTTTGTCGATCCCGGTTATCCACTTTCTCTATTTTTGCTATTTTGTTTGCAGCTTCTGTCATTTGCTACACTCCTCGGAGCAGTATTCTGCTTTGCTGCGTTTTGTTTCCATAGCCTGTATGTTTTTCTGGCACTTTTCGCGATTGGCGAGCTGCTCGTTTTTGCTACCCAGATACCGTTCTTCCCAGTCATTTTGGCCCTATCGATACTCCTGCATTCCGAACTAAATTATCTAAATTCAAACGTGCATTAAGATTCGATCAATGACCTTTCCAGGCCCCTGTAAATTTTGTTTGTCTGCGTTGTGTCGAGCCTAGTCTTCGACCATTATCAATGGCAATGTCAACTGTAGCAATTCACGTATTTGGTGATGTCCCGTCCTCTCCCCTCGTTGGGCTCCTCCAGGTTTTTCTCCTTATAAGAGTATAGAATGCTAGCAAATAGGATTCGGATGTCTCGTTTTTAGTAGCATTCTCGTGATAAGGAGGTTACCTTCTGCAGGACCGGATCAACAATTGGAGGGCTACCGCCCTTACTTTAACGTCTATTCTGTTCGTGGCTGCTGGAATTTGGGTCGTAGGTGCGTTCATCGGTTAGATTAGCTTATACTGGTCTAAGTTATCGCCCAAAGACGAGCACATGTATGTGTTAAGAGTGAAAGTGTTGTGATCTTTGTATGTTATGCAGGAATTTTCATGCCGGCTGTGGATAGATACGACGAAGATGTCGAGCACCCAGCTCCGGTGGTGGATAAGTCGAATTCCACGCCGTTGCTTGTGGAGAAGACGACGGAAGCATCTTAGATTGGAGTCTTGATAGCATTTTTTGATATACAAGCAAGTAGGAGTAGGGGTGGGTAGGTAAGGTATACCTTACCGAAACCACCATACCGTATACCTTACCGTAAATACGGTATGCGAAAAAGTCATACCTTTACCTTATCAAAGTTTTCGGTATACCGAACTTCGGTATACCTTATATTCGGTATGACAAATTTCCATACCGATACCGTACCTCATTTTCGGTATACCGTACCGAAGTTCGGTATACCTTACTTTTGCGGTATACCTGACTTTCAACATCAATTAAAATAGAAAATTAGAGTTTTTAAAATATTATTTATAATTTATAATTTTAAAAATAAATTAAATATAATTTATTCATAATTATATTTATATTTCACAATAGATTTATAATTTAAAAATATATAAAATATATTTTATATACAATTTAAGGTATATACCGAATTTCGGTATGCAGCGGTATACCGCGGTATTTGAAAATTTATATCGTTACCTTACCGCAATCTTTCGGTAAGGTATCATACCATACCGAAAGTCACGGTATACCAAAAAAATGGTATTTTCGGTATTTTTTCGGTACGATAAGACCGATTTTTCGGTATTTCGGTATTTTTCCCCAGCCCTAAGTAGGAGAGAGACGGCATTGTTGGATTTTTCACCTAAGTTTGTGTAAATTCTCCTTTCAATGCTCCTTATTATGTAAATGTTCTTGTCTATATTTTCATGGCAATAGTAAATTTGTAATATTGAAGGTCAAATTATATTTAGAAAATTCATCAAAAATATATAGTAAAGATATTTATAAAAAATATGAGTATATGATAAGTTTATTAAAAATATATACCCTTTAAGTTATCGAGGTTATTTTCGTCCTATAAAACTTGTAAGTAGTAAAAAAGTACTTCAAATGATATTAATCCATAGTTGATGGTTCAAAGTTCAAGGACCTAAAATGATACTTTGGCAAAGTTCGTAGACTAAAAAAGATGTTCCCTCTTCTAAATATTGGAATTTACTATTGAAATTTCCAATTTGAAGCTGTGAAAGCTGATGCCTTAGTTAATTTCTTTCATCACCAAAGACAGTTGAAGTTTCTCATCCAGATGTAGGTATTCACTTATACAAATATTCATTAAATTTCATAAGAATTCAACTATTCATAAAATCAGAAGTCACAGCTTAGTGCATGTTTGGTAGGGTAGATAACTCATTTATGTATAAAATTTTATGAATAAAAATATCATTTTTATTCATAGAATTCATCTGTAGATTAGTTATCCTACCAAACAGAAGTCGTACAAAATTGGGTGCTAAAATTTTTGTAAGTTTGTTGTTGATTGGGGTGTGTTAGAAAATTGAAATGGTGTTCAAGCAATATATAAAAATTATATACTTAAGCCAGTTTTGTTTATAGAATTTCATTTTTAGATGAGTTATCTACCCAAATTGAAGTTGATTGTCAACCTAACGGTGCATTAATTCTTGCCCCGACCCCGATCTGAACTTTCGTTTCTTCGTCTACAATTCATCCTGTCGCCATACCGTCCTTGTCTTCTGACGCCATCAACTATCATATTCACCATATTTGATCTCAAGAGTTTTGCCTTTTAACACTCCATCCTTTTATAAAAATTGTCCATTTCTACTTTAGTAACTTTTTTTCTTATGCAAATAATACTTCAATTATTTTTTTCCTTCAACCTTTTTTTTAATTTATATTAGAACTCGTGTTTTTTAATTTGTATTAGAACTCGTGGTATTCTAAAAGTATTTGTATACATAAGGAGTAATTAATTTGATACCACCATTAGTCACCCCTAACCACCATTTGTAGATTCCACATGCCGCCATATGACAAACACACGCAGTCATGCGCCCGACATACACCGACCATGTTGCTCTCTTTTGATTTTCAATATTATAAAATTCCCACGTATAAAATATATAAATTTATAAATCTAAAATATAATGAGCATGTGCATATACTAAATACTACTTCCACCGTCTTACAGTAGATGTCACACTTTCCTTATTAGTTTATCCCACAAAAGATATCACATTTCCTCTTTTAAGAAAAGTTTCCTCACACATTAATTATAAAATTATATTTTCTCTCACCACTTAACAGACAAAATAGCATCTCCTAAAATCCCGTGCCACCTCCCAAGTGTGACATCTATTATGGGACATATGGAGTACTAACTAATACTAATAATAAAATAAATTAATAACAATTCTATGAAACGGTCGTTGCCTGCATCAACCTCTCGACCACATCTGGATCCGCCAGTGGAATAAAAGACGATAAGCATGAGAATGCTGTGTGCTATATAAGTCAAGAGCAAACCGGGAGCCGTTTCTGGTATGGATTTTTACAAGCAGTGCAAACCACGAGCCAAAGAAATTAATGATAGAGAAACTGGCCCCACTGCTTCTCTATATTATCCAACCCAACTCATCATCATCATCATCATACACAAATAATTTAACCACCAACCATCTCCTCTAACTCTCATATTGCAGATAATTTGCAATGGCACCAACAGCAGCCATGCTCATGTTAAACCGAGCAGCAGGTGCACGGGCGCAGGCATCTGCTCGCTCTCCGTCAGCAAAGTCGATGGCACCTGCTTCTTCGTCATCATCATTAGCAAGGCTCATTTCAAACAGCTACTCTCTTTTCCAACAACACCCTGTCAGTAAAGTGTCTGTGATCGATCTCCATTCTTCTCCGCCCACCACAACACAGGGCGACGCATAACTGAACTACAACTATAGGGGCAAAAAATGGCAGTGGGTATTGCCATGTGTATATTTATGTGCTTTGTTTTCTACTTTTTCATATGTACATGTCAGGTTTTCTCCTTCGTCTTCAATAAAAAGATTCATGTATTTCCATGTTATTCTGTTGTTATAGAGTATAGACACAACACACAAGTGAATAAGGATATGGTGGATAAGGAAAGAGACTCTTTATTCATGAAAAAACTTGTCGCAACAGTTTCACTGCTGCAAAAATTTTATCTTCCAATATCAGAAAAAAATTTGAATTTCCAGCAAAAGAGCTTCATCGCATTACCAGTGATGCTGAAAACTGGCAGCACGGATGCTCAACGGTTAGAGCCTCATTTAGACAAGAGATAGCTCACCAGAGGGAATGGATCTTTTCACAAGTTTAGCCCACGCCTCGTTTGTCTCAGTAATAACCTTAAGTGCATAATCCTGCACTCACGAAACGACAAGAAAAGATTACCAGATCAGCATGATTACAACAGGACATGATAGGGTCGCTAGAGGAATTTTTTTGATGTAAATAGTCGAAATGATACCTTATTTGCTGGCTTGTTGCCAAGGCCGAATCTGTTGGCAGGTTTTCCATCAGGTATCTTGTAGTCTCTGAACCAGTCTCTGATTGCAGTGAGAGTTCCCTGCAAAATATTTTCTGTGATTGAGTTTTATCTATTTTAAACATTTTTTGAGATAACTTTCACAATCAGCCAACTTATGACAAGTGTAGTTTTGGTCCCAAAATGAAGATTGTGGCAAAAAAAAGGAGGGAGGAGGGGGGGCTAGATTGATTGAATATATTCTACTAGGAACCCAAACAAGCAATCCTCTAGATTGGCCCTCCTATTTGTAAAATGTAACCGATGAGTTGTAATTGTGCACAAATTAGGTTTTTAATCGTTCAAGCTATTCGAGGCAGTTACAAGAAATCGAGCTAGATGAACTTTTTAATCACCATTTGAAACATGAAAGGCAGCTCAGTATGTGGCAGAACAGAAATGATCAGTAAAGGTAGAGCAGCTTGCAGTCTAATATCATACTGGAAGCATCCATATAGAATGGATTACTTACTGGAAAATGCTTCTCGACGTCGTCAACATCGTTAACAAGGGAAGCCTTTGGATCATCCAATGAAATCGCAACTATTTTCCAGTCAAGCTCTCCCTCATCTATCATAGCCAAAGCAGCCAAGGGCTTCACTTTCATGACTTGCCCAATTTTTCCTTGGCTTTCCCCGATCTCAACGACATCAACTATAAGCAAAGGCGATTACAATTAGCTTAAACCTGCTTCCTTTATTTCCTATGTACATTTCCATGGGAAAGTTCACCTAACAACATAAGATAAGCATGATGTTGAAAGGCTTGATACTACACCTGGATCATTGTCTCCGAATGCCCCCTCAACTTCAGCATTTGCAAGTGAAGGGTCTTCCCATGTTTGTGGAAGCAATCCATAGTTCCAGTTAATGTTGTAACTACAGAAGAGCAGAAGACGAGCACAGTTTAGAAGGGGGGAAATTCAGAGTAAAGAAACGAAACACGTGGTAAAACAAGCAAGAGAAGCATAATTAGGCCAATTTAGCAAGATAAAATGATATAGGGCTGATCCTTTAAAGCAATTGCTATTCCATTCCCATCTCTCCTTTTTCCTTTTTTCCCTTTCAGAGATCATTGCTTTGACAAAATATAGACCACTCGTTCCAGGAGTGAAACAGCAGAATTAATATTCCAGTGCCATGAAGGAGTATGAAAGTGAAATCAGATCAATCTTACGGGTAGTATCGAAGTTTTCCCTTCTTCGTATCTTGCTTAATGGGAGTATAGACTTCATCTGTCGCAACTTCCATCTTCGCACTCGATTCCTTCGGAATCTCCACTATGAAATTGAATACACCATCACCCAAGTGAAGTGGAATATCATGCCAGGGGGAAATCTGTGTCAAATACCACCAAACAAACTGCAAAATCATTTCCACAACTTTGCTAGAATTTACCACTCCAATGCCGTTTGCTCTCAGAATTCTCAATTTCTCACCGTACTACATCAATTTGTCTCTTCAAATCTCTCAAAAACACATCTTAACTTCAATTCAATCAGAAATATACTGAGAAAAACTTATAAACTAAATGGATCAGTACCGTTAAAATCGTGCTAGATTCGACACAAAACCAGTATACAAGCACAATTCACCATTTAAAAAAAGCACAAAATTCATTTTCCACAACTCAGTTCTCCAAATTCCAATTAACGTAAATTTCAAATCAAATTCAAATATGAGAATGAAATCAACGTGATATATACATACTTTTTTGCCGGAATTATCGACGAAGAAGACGCGGTAGTCGAAGGATTCGGGCTGGCCCTCTTCCTTGATTTGAACTTGGGGGTTGTGTATGGCATTGCAGGTGAAGAGGCGCCTTCTCTGCGTGAGTAATCTGCCGTTTCTGAAGCAGAGATTGAGGCTTCGAGGCGCAGCTATCGATTGGCCTCCGCAGAGAAAAACACCGGAGACGGTGTTGCCAGCCGACGCTATGACTCTCGTCGGCGCCATTTCACTGTAGAGAGAGTTCTGTGGCTGCTGCTTTTTGAGTTTCTTTCTAAATTTTATTAATTAATAATTTTTTTTTTACGTTTTCAGATATTTTAGTTTAATATCTGCACAAAACCAAAAATCCGCCGTCAATATTAAATGTGCATTAATATTGATGGCGGTGACGAGAGTCATAGTGTCGGCTGGCAACGCCGTCTTCAGTGTTTTTCTTTGCAGAGGCTGAACCCATTAAGCGAGCAATATAATCCTTCATCGCTCTCTGAGTAACATATTTTTTTCTCTTTTTAATATCTCACTTTAATTTGATGAGTTACAAATGCCATGAAAATATGTACATTATGAGGAAATGCAAGAAGTATTTACTTATAAAGAAGAGTGAAAAGGAAGAATTTACTCAAACAAAGTACGAGAAATTAATCGCTGTTGATGCAAGTTGAAATGCTAAAATTAAATGAGAAATTTTCTCTATTGAATAGAGAAGTTTTCAACCTCAAGCTTAGAACTATTTTTGTTTCATGTTTTTAATGGACAATTTGTAGTTGTTTGTGTTTTTAGAAGTGAGAAACTATAATATTTTGTTTCTTTAAGTGAGAAACTTAATCAAGTGTATTGATTATTATGCTCATAAAATCATGATATTATCCATTGATTTAGAAGTTCGAAACTGATTGAATTTAGAACAAATAAATTGGAATGCCAATATATTAAGATTTTATGTGTTTGATGAACATTCATTTTTTTATCGAATTTTCTGTTCCTCGTGATTATAATAGCAACAGATATCAGATATACATATTGAAGAAAGAAAGATTGGGAGAAGGTTTTCGTTTATTTACTTGAATGAATGTCAGTACAGTAGGTTACATCTTTTATAGGCTAGAAATATACATATATGGTAAACCTAAATTGCAGGGATCCTACTCTATCTTTGGTAAAAGATCAATTAGGAATCAATCCAATTAACCTTGTGATATCTTTCCTACACATATATTAATGGTGAATAACAAACTCAAGCATAACAAAATCCCATTATTCTCTTCCTCGTCGTGATTAATGATGATGATAGAAGCTATATAATTTAGTTTAAATATTAATATTATTAATATATAATAAAATTCGAGATATACATATGAATATTGGAAACATAGTAAAACACTACGATAGAAACCCTAGAATATTTTACTAAAAATGAATGTCCATATGTTTCTAAATTGAAAAACCCAAATAATATAAACCACTACTTCAATAGGTCTTCAAGCAAACGGACTTCCATTTCCTCGATAGCAACCTTCAATCTCTGAATCAAACAATCACTAATAATCAATACTTCATCATACTTGCTCTTCAAACTTTGAATAATCTCCAAATCCTTAGCCGTCACATCTTGAAGAATCCCGAAATACCTAGGCATCCAATTCTTGTTCATTCCAAGCCTTTCGCAGCTTGCTCTACTCGCAATATCCTTGCTTATCCAAAGCGTTTCGAGTTCCTCGATTTTGTTGTTCAACGTTTGAATCTCCACGCTTTTAACCCTCGTCTCTTCGTGCTTCGCACCAAATTCACCCCTTTTGACCATGATTTGCAAACGCAATTGCACCTCCTGATGCTTCGAATCGGGGGCCTTTCCATGATCTCCATCGCGATCTCTTCCTGTAGATTTATCAAGAAATCAGTATTGCCTTCCATAAATTTGGCGATCTTCATCACGATGTATAGAAACAATTATGAAACAATTCTTGTAGTTGTAATTATATATAGTATTCTCTCATTCATTTGTTTCCTTTTAGGAATCGTATATCTTATTTACTTATGACTTAGATACGAATTGATTAATAGGGATATGATTAAATGAAAACTTAAATATTGTACAAACTCAAAAACTATGATCTAGACCATTGAAAAATGTCAACAAATCACAAAAAAGCATCAACAAGAAAATGTCAACATAATTTCATATTGTATTGATACTGTGTTGACATTAAAATATTAAAATTTTACACTGTGTTGATCTTGTATTGAAACTATGTTGAAGCTGTGTTTAGAAGTTTTGTTTTTGTACAATATATAAGTTTGCATTTTATCACCATGATTAATAATTGTATTATTATATATGTCTTATTATGGTAATTAGGTTGATTTCACGAAAATATTGAGATAACGTTGTTTCCTTTTAGGGTGATTATTTTTATTTGTCTAAGATAGGACAGGGAATAATAATTAGGGGAGTGTTATATTGCTAACTAGGGATGTCAATTCAACTCGAAACTTGTGGACCGGCCCGAACAACCCGGTAAAATGAGCGGGTTAAGGTTGTAATTTTATTACCCGAATGGGTTGCGGGTCGGCCCGATGGGTTGCAACTTTTAATTAAAAATTATTAAGTTTTAGCAGTTTTTTATTTATTTTATATTTCCTCAATCTTTCTACATAATCATTAGTCTTATTCAATCTTCATTCAAAACTTTTCCACTGGATCCCACAATATCAACTTTCAAGTTCCACTTAACTCATTATTCCACCGTCCCATCATCTGCCACTAGTGTCTTACCACCACCAAAGCCAATCAAGACAAAATTAAGAAATAACTTATCAAATCTTAATATATTTATCATTTTAATAATGATTCATGTAAGATAAGATTTTTAATTTTCACGAAGAATTAATTACGAACAATGTCAAAATAATGACACGAACACAAGCTTTAATTTATGTTGTAGTTGATCGATATGAAATGCTTCTTTCCAAGTATTATTGTAGAATACTCCCACAATTTTAAAACGCTTATAACTTTCTCGATTGAAATTATTTTTTTGCACAACATATATCAAATTAAAGATAATTTCATAAGGTTTCTAACGAGATCTCACTTGGATATGTTCCGGCGTCAGAATTTGAAAAAAATTTCAAATTTTTTTAATTTTTTCATAAAGCACAGATGTCAACATGGTATATAAAATATGTCAATATAATACATGTAGAATGTCAGTATAAACAATGTGTTAACATTTTCAAAGCATTGTGTTGACATTCTCAAAACATTGTGTTGATATTTTTAAAACACTATATTTACATTTTCATCCAAAATCCTAATTTGGTAGTTTATTTTATCTTTTTTATTTAATTAATAAAAATGAAAAATTACACATGACAAATTGTAGACCACAAGTTTTCTAAAATCCGTATGATCTTAAATTAGTTATATTAGTAATTAAATAATGAGTTAACAATTGATCACTACCCTTAATAATTATATTGCCTTATTACGATAATTAGATTGATTTAGAGATAACGTTGAACCATTATAATAGGGGTGTCGAAACGGGTAGCGGGTATTGGGAAACCCTCAACCCGACCCGCTACCCGACGACAATGGAAAACGGGGCGAGATCGGGTAGTTTGTTTTAAATTTTTGCGGGTATGGGTATACCCGCTACCCGCTCGGGTATACCCGTTAAACCCGATAAATCCCGTTATTTATAGGGGTTTGAAATATTTTATTTTAGTTGATTAATTTCAAATCCATATATACTCCCCGATGATACACTTTATTTCTAATTATTTATCCGCTACCAAATGAAGGATTGCAAGGTTGGTGAAAGTGAAACTTTTATTAGTTTAGTGTCTTTATATTAAAGATTTAAAATCTATAGACTTTTAGTTGAAGTTATATATATTTAGACTTTTGATAAAAGTGAATTATTTTTTATTTTATATTAGACTTTTGAATGGTGATTTAATTTTAGACATGCTGGATGTTTCTATCATATTTGCTTATTTGAAATTTGGATTTGCATTATATTTCATACATAGTCATATTATATTTAAGAGATGAGAAATCATCATATTTGTGCATAGTTAATAGTTGGAAATTATGCAAATACAACAAAGTAAAAAAAATATAAATCTAAAATCGTAGTGTAGCAACTAGCAACAATCCCAAAATTCATTCTATAATTTCAAACATGTACAAAAAATTATTATATTAGATGACTAGCATTGATGATAAATGAAAACTAAAAGCATAATACCGTTGAATAATATAATACACAATTCAAATTATGTGTGCGGGTTTGGGTATCCGCAACTGCGGGTTTGGGATACCCGATGCGGATATGGGGTTACCCATTTAACTATACGGGTCGGGATTGGGTAGTATAATATTGAAGTTTTCGGGTACGGATACCTGCCAAAATCGGGTTTGGGTACCCGCGGGTACCCGTTTCGACACCCCAACATTATAATATGTCACGGGGCCTATGAAAACGGTAATAATAAACTAATTAGAATTTGTAGGAGAACTTGATATACTTATCCATTTCTTTATAAAAATTTGGGCTCATGGTCTGGGATGTTTATCACGTAACGCCTTAAAAATTCAAATAAAGCAAACATAAGAAAATCAAGATTCTTATAATCGGAGAACATCTAAATATTTTTAATCAAACTAGTTCTACATAATTGTCAATACTTTGACTCGTCTCGGATTTAGAGAAAAAGTATAGGAAAGTGAACATAAAAAGTTAGTGAAATTAATTTTATTATTCGTATCTCGAAAATAGAAATTATTTTTATTTTAGTTCGTTCCTTAAAAATAGAAAATTTTTAAACTTTCTAATTTAGAAGTGGATTCCACAATTCATTAACAATACATGCTTCCGCCGTCTTCGCCGCTAGCAACGGGATGGACTTCGACTCATGCCATAGGACAATTATAACGCCCCACTTTTTGAACCCTAATTTTCGAACTCTAAATTTTTTTCATTTAACGCTTTTAATGCTGTGAAGTCCGTGAATTAAATGACGAGTGAAATGATTATTTGATATCCTTGTGACTTAATTGGATTTAGGGTTTTGATTGTGCGTTGACCGAGTCAACTCCGTTAAATATGTGACGTGACTGTTTTGAATAATTGATGTGGGGTGAAATTATTTGTTTCTCAAATATTGAAATTTAATTCTTAAAGTGTGAGTGAATCTAAATAGGTTCATCAATAATTATCCTAGCCATTTTGATTTGAAATTTCGACCACCACCATTTGTTGGAAAGGAATTCTATTTTCTTGGATTTAATTAATTGCCTAGAGATTCGCCCAAATCAAATCCAAACCAAATTATCCCCTACCTTCTTTTCTTGAGAATTTCGAATTCTCCTATTAATAGGAGAATGAATTATTTTGTGGATTTAATTGATTCCTTGTTTAACACTTTCCATAAAGTTAAATTCAATTTAATCCTAACAAATCTTACCATATCGGGTAAATCTTTCCGTATCTTATTTAATCCTACACCTTTTTAATAGGCAAAAATCGCATATTTCTACTCTCTCTCAACTTCACGCTATTTTCTCTCATTCCTCTAATTCCACAATATTTAATTAGTCTATTTAATTGTGGAATCAAATCTTGGAGGTTCTATTTATTTGGAAAATTAAATCTTAGAGATATCTATATATATGTGTGCAGGATTCTGATACTGGGTCCAAATTATTGTTTAACAATTGTTATATAGTATATTTTAGTGTCAACGAACGTGAACGGAAACAGTCCCAATCTGAACAATTTAAAATTGTACTACAACATAACTTTATAATTAAATTTACCAATATTGATTTTAAAATTATACTACAACATAACTTTAAAATTAAACCAATATTATATGACATATATGTATATTAATAAGGCTAAAGAATTACTATTTGTTAATCTTAAATTATAAATATCATTACTGGTGAACAAAATAAACTATGATCGAATAAATCAAATAATATGAAAAATTTCATATTTATGGGGCATAACTTTATAATCTTATCATGACAATATTAACACAAATGAAAAAATAAATAAAATTACACAAAATCGCTTGTTAAAAAAACAAAAAAACATAGATTACAAGTACAGTAGTTACTTGCTAATGAATTAACTATCAAAAAAATAGAGAAGTGAATTAACTATCAAAGAAATAATTAATTATTATAAATCGAATAATCTAACTATGATAAAATCTAGAAGGAGAAATTAGCAACTATAATGCAAAATTCAACAATTTAAAATCCAGCGCCAGGACTCTGAACCCTACATCTCAATCTTAAATAGAGCACATGGAACAAACTACTCTAGAGAATAGTTTAATAATTATCGTATAAATATACAATATATAGTAAGAATAAAAACGGTCAGGGTTCCAAGGGACCCCCATGACCCTTGGTAGGTCCGCCCCTGATGTGACATGAAAGAAAAACCTAACCCTAGCCTCCACATCCCATGTCTCTCTCTCCCTCACGCCCACTCTCTCTCTCCCACTCTCTCAATTTTATCTACCATTCATCTTCAAGAATTCTTATCAATTGAATAGAATTGAAGTAGAAAACTCAAGAATCGTTGAAGAACCCAAGCTAATATATGTTCTACCTTTCGATTTCATCAAGAAAAGGTACTTTTGATCCACCTTTTCATGTCTAACCATTTAGTCGGTAATTTTGAAACCCTCATGCATATAGATCGAGCGAAAAAAGAATTTAATTGATGAATGGAAAGTATGTGTGTATGTGTGTGTGTGTGTGTGTGTGTTGTGTTTAAGTGTGCGCACGTTTGGAGCATGGCTATGGATTTCTTACAGATCTGAATTTGGAAGTATGAATATGTATGTGTGAAAGCATGATGAATAAATTAATATGGTGAGCATGCCTTGGTTGTAAGTGTAGATAAAACGAGTAAGTGGTGAAAGGAACGTTCAGGGCATGCATGATTTTTAGGTTGGGTGTTGAGACTGATGGTTGATATATGTGTTATCTAAAGGTGATATCTTGCACGCGAAACGTGACATCAAAGGGAAGGAAATACTTGTGAATTAAGCAGTCGAGGTGGCTTTCTTTTAAACAAGGACAATGTCCTAAATATTTTATTGATGGAAGTGAAACTATAATTATCATGTTGTGCTTTGATTTTAATGTGCCTATCTGAAATGGCTTAGGCCATTATTATATAAATCGAATTCGGATCCTTGTAGGGCCGCAAACCCTACTTGGATTAGTGTACACCTATGGTAGACCGTGTGTCAGCGTACAGGTTGGCCGGTCTAGTGACTTGGTTTGTGGCCACATTCCATGTTATGTATGTGCAGATATGGAAAACGTCTATGGAAAAATGACTGATCCGTCGACCTTTAAAATGGAAATAATTTTGAGTGCCTTGGGCCTTTCTAAAAAAAAACTCAACCTGATGGTTACTTATTGATGGCATGTTAAATATTATTTTGATAACTTTTTTTCGGCATGAGTTCACTGAGTATTTCATAGTACTCAGCCTTGCATGTGTTTTCTCTATGTGCAGGTTGAGCGGCGACGAGCAGTGGGTGGTGTTGAGTAGTTAATTTAAAGTCTTATATGGTTGTCTTGAACTTCAAGTGTCGTTATGTCTTCACACATGACGTCACTTTTTCTCTTGAACGTTTCCGTTGAAATATGGTTTCTACTCGTTGGTTTGACCTGGAATTCATTTATATTTTGGAAATTTAGACTTGATGTGTTTTGGATAACGATAAACCCTTGTCGTTCTTTATGAATATTAATTGTTGGTCACACTCTTTAATGAAACCCTAGTCCTTTTCTTCATTTGTATTTAATTTCTTTTAATCATGATCGCCCGTATTTATTAACCCTAAAGGGCGGTCGTGACAACAATAGTATTTGTCTTCAATCTAAGATGCTTATGTCATCGTCTTCGCTGCTAGCAACATGATGGAATTCGACTTAATTATCCACTACCGGAGCTGCGTGCTCGACGTCTTCGTCATATATATCTATCCACAACACCTGCATAAAATACACATTATGCTGGCCGTCTATTTCTGATCAGTAAAACATACATATGAAAAATATTTGTTTTCTAAGGAGCATCAAGACAATTATTAGATTAAATTTGGCAATGCTTATTGCATAAATATATTAGGGTTTTAGCAATACTATTGCCAATAACTTCTTTTTATTATTGCGTTTGACAATATGCACTTTTTTTTATTACATTTGACAATATGCACTTCTTTTTTGTTACTTGCGTTTAACAATATGCACTTGATACAAGTTGAATTCTAAAATTAAATGCTAGGTAGGAGAGCTTTAGAACTATTTGCCAACTGGGAGTATAAAAGATCTAAGCATGCGTGCATTATTTGTAAATATGAATAATTCTATCCCATCCATCCGCGATTAATCGTTCCAATTTACAATTTTTGTCCTTCCATGATTAATTGTCTCATTTGCTTTTACTACCTTTGATAATGGACCCCACATTAAACTAAATATGGAGTATATCTCATTTACATTTCATTGCCAAAATTAGTACTATAAAAATATGATCCACATTCCACTAATTTTTTCACCCATTTTCCGTTATAATTCTAAAAACCCTAGCCGAGTCAAACTTATTATTGGAGGGCGGAGGTAGTATTTAACATAATGAACATACGACTTTCAAATTCAACTCTAAATAATGCAAATAAGGGGAGCAAATAGCACTATAAATAGTACTAGTGTACTCCCATAGATTATATTGAAACAAAGCAAATCAAAGCAGAAACAAAATTAAAGATTTGCTCGTACGTAGCAAAATGGGTTACAAGCAATCCCCGGCCTTGATTGTGGTGGCTCTCCTCTTCGCCACCGTGACTCCTCCTCTTGCCTACGGCGTCCCTACGGTGGATAGCTTCAACTTCACTGGAGAAATCTGCTGCACATCCAACAGAAACTGCGCCCCTGGG
Source organism: Salvia hispanica (assembly GCF_023119035.1). Classification (NCBI taxonomy): domain Eukaryota; kingdom Viridiplantae; phylum Streptophyta; class Magnoliopsida; order Lamiales; family Lamiaceae; genus Salvia; species Salvia hispanica. Next base: position 21,172,661 of record NC_062968.1, on the reverse strand, counting down.
TCGGTCAGGATCCCGGGAGCGAGGGTGAACCTGAACTGCTCGACTCTCTCGGGCGGGGTGGAGACGCTCGGCCAGGACATCACCGACTCCACTGGAGAATTCATCCTCCCTTTGAATGGTGCAGTTAATTTGGAAGGCGGCCCTTTCTTCCCCGGAGCCGTACCACCTTGTCTCGTCTTTGTTGACCTCCCTCTCAATTCCACAGTCTGCCCCATCCTCGACACGGCCACCGGCACCCTTGTCGGAATCAACGCTGTTGTGGGCACCGTCTTTGATAATGTGCTCGGTCTAGTTACGCGTATAAGGGTGCAGTCGTTTATCAATGCGACCATCGGCTAAGTGTTGATCGGTCGATGATGGATTGATGGTGTTTACATAGCCTAAGCAAAACTAATCTATACAAATCAACATTGAAGCATAATAAATTTGAAAAAAATCACATAATATAATGTATAAACATTAAATCATGGAATAAGAAGATAAATTTCTATCACAATAAAAAATTTAAACAATCGATAATTATTCATCATTTTTAAAATTTCTTTATACACTACATTAACTTTAAAATTAAAATCAACTCTTCAACAGAACTCATAGGTAAAATAACTCGTTTGTCATTTTAAAGCCGTCCGCCTCACCTAAAACTACAATAAAATAAAAAAAACAACAATATGTATTAAAATGATCATCCATAGATCAAAGCATAAGATGCGATACACTAACTGAACATTCAACCACCATTGTCGGGATGCTGCTACATTTGGTGCTGGTCGGAGCCGGCCCAGAACGGCGGCCAGTATGTGGCAGCGTCGCCGCCGGAGTACAGCGGTGATACGAACTGATTTGGTGATTGTGTGGGATCTGAAAAACTCATTTTGCTTTGTTTGGTGATCTCAGTAGCATCTAATTCTGAAGAGAGTTTTTTTAATCAAGATTCGATTTTTTTTTCTTATTGGAACCAATCAAATCCAAATGAAAACAAAAATCGAATTAAAATTTAAAACAATACTAACATAATAGAATGAAGAGATTATTGACATGCAAATGCCGGTTCAATGGAAGGAAAGAGTCGTGGATGGGAGAAATGCCGTGAGAAATTGATGGTCCAAACTTGAGCACAATACGCCAATAGTGCATCATTGCAACAATTTCATGTTCAAGATTAAACTCTGGAAGCATAATCAAAGCATGGACACCTTCTTATCTTTTCACGTTCTTTTGCATTAGCCTAATTTAAGAGGTATCCAAATCACCAACAATAGACCAGGGAAAGAAAATCAATAATTCCAACATCTCCCTGACCAAATATACAAAATTAATGCATGCGTGTGTTGGTGTGAGTGGGAAAATAAAAAGATGAAAGGGAGAAGGAGGGATCTCACACAGAAACCAGTTTTGATCATGAAAAGCTCCATTGAACCTCCAACCATCGCTGACCCAACGGCTATCTTCAAGTACCAATCCCAGAAGAGGACGATATCAGAGGCCATAGCTGCAAAATGGGCTGATCCTGTAAGATCTCCGTTCCTTTTATCAAACACTTGTTTTCTAAGTTTTCTTAATTGGTAAATATAAATAAATTACTCTAGATAATAACCACCCATTAACTCCCTATTAGCTTTAAATAACTCCCCACTAACTTCAATTAACTCTCCACTAACTTCAAATAATATCTATTAACCGTATAATTTTATTTAAATAATAATATCAATTTTAAAAGGATATTTCCCTAAATACCCTCAAAACTCCCCTTTTATATATTGTATAGATGAGTTATTGAATTTGAAATAAATCCATCATTTATTTTCGAAGCCACATCTTGAATAAAATGGAAAGGTTCAAGTTTCCTACTTCACATATATCGAAATAAATTCTTAAAAATAGGATCATATTCAGCCAATTCGAAATCTGATTTTTGCTTACTAATTCACGTTTAATTCAATGACAGTTTTATAGCCAAATCATATAATATAGAATGAAATTTCTAAGTCTTAAGTCTAAGGATAACATTAGGAAAAATTACGATTGATGATCGAATATAATCTTAGGTAACTTGCAATTGATTGTTTGGGAAAGGAAATATAAAATTCTTTCAATGGTCCTTTAGTTAGCATACAAATATACATATTAAATTTAGTAAATAATAAGATATTAATACTACCTAATTAATATATATTATTCCCTCTCTGTCCTAACTAAGTGAAGTTGTATCCTTTTTTGGATGTACTAATTAAATTGAGGCATTTCATTTTCTGAAAAAAAAAATAAAACTTTCAATCATTCTTGCTTTGTTTTATCGTCTATTTTACTCTTTCTTTATCTTTCCAAATTTATTACTCTCTCCAACTTTTCAACACATTTTCTTAATCCATGTGCCAAAAAGTTTTGTCACAACCTAGTTCAGACGGAGACCTTAAACGTTATAGTATATAATATTAAAATTTAGTGAATGACAAAATTTAATAAATGCCACGAACATTGGTGTAGTTTGAGATTTTCCACGATTGACAATTTCGAGGAGATTGATTTTGACGTGGCTTGTCGAAAGCATGTTTCTGAGTATAAGTCCGAGATTGAATTGCGACGTGCCATATTATAAATCACATATTATTTCCCCCTGAATGTAATAACTAAAGTATACCCATAGAAAAATATATACTACTAACATTTGTCCATGATTTATTACACGACGACTTAATATACAAAATGAAGCATCAAAACAAACTGTATAATGATATGCATGCGTATAAGCATGGCTAGTGCTTGTTTAGATGGAGAAGAGTTTTAATTAAGCAACGGTCATGTCAAACTTTAACACAACAAGATTAAGAAAGCCGACCACTTCCCCAAGGCCGGAGTTCACCAAAACGGGAACGCCGGTGAGGGTGCCGTTGACGTTGCTGAGGGAGGGGCAGGCCGCGGATCGCAGAGGGAGGCTAGCGGTGACGCTAGTTCGTGGGAGATCTCTGGTAAGGTCCACCCAACGCTTGTAGGCTCTGCACAACGATGTTAAAAACTCCGATGCTGTTGGTGATGCCCTGCCCGAGCATTATCATCTGGAAGTCCGGTAAGTCTGCGGTTAGGGTCACCCTCAGTCCCGGGATCCCTGACGTGTTGGTGCCGCAGTTTGCGGTGGGTGTGCAGCAGATCCTGCCGCTGAAGATGGCGCTATCCGGCGCTTGGCTTGTAATAACCCATTGCTATCTCTTTTTTTTTTTTTTTTTTTTTTTTTTTTTTTTTTTTTTCCTATTTGATTTGCTGTGTTTCAATTTATGATGTAGTAGTACTATTTATAGTGCCATTTCCTCTCCATTTATTTTGCATTATTTAGAGTTGAAATTTGGAAGTCGTAGTTTCATTAATGAATTACTCCTTCTGTTCCGCGGTAGTTGAGTCGTTCATTTTTTGCACTCATTTTGAAAAAATAATAATAAATGGTTAAAGTAGAAAAATACTAGTAAAGTAAGAGAGAATAATTTGGATAAAACTCTTCTCTACATTATTCTTTCTCTAACTTTACTCATTATCCACTTTAATTTTTATTACTCCTTTAGTTCTATAAAAATATGTGTACTTTCCTTTTTCATCCGTCCCATAAAAATATGTGCATTTCATTTTTGGAAAATTATATCAATTTAATAATGTCTCATAATGTAACATTCCGGATTTTTGACCCCTAATTTTAGAGCCCTAAAATTTTATTGATGACGTGGGAGACGTGAATTAATTGATGAACGAATTTATTGCATGAGTTCTTATGACCGAGTTGTGTCTAGGGTTGCGTGGGAAGTTTGAAAAGTCAAACTTGTTGATTATATGATGTGGCATGTGGGTAATAAAATTATGCGGTGAATTATTTGTTTAAGGGTGAGTGAGAATATTAGGGAAAATTTCCATAAATACTAGCCACATAATTTTGAGATTTTCGAACCCCTTGATTTTTGGAGAAGGAATTCTATTTTTCCGGATTTAATTTAATTCTTGGGATATTTATCCAAATTAAATCCAAAACCCAATTATTTCCCTATTTCTCAATGGGAAAAATCGAACCATATTATTATTAAGGTGATTTTTGAAAATCACCTATCTTTGGGAAGGAAGAATTTATTTTCTTTTAATTGATCCCTTACTTGATTTCCTTCCATACCTAAAATTAAATTTTTCTACCAAATCTTTCCATACCTCAAGAGATCTTGCCATATCTTATTTTAGTTAATATTAAAAATTCCATGCCTTATTTAAGGCACATATTACACGCCTATAAGATAAACCGGCGGGAAAAGGGAAAGCGTCGAGACATGCATGAGTTGAGAGTTTGTGTTGAATTTGATTTGTGATATATGCCTATGTGATTTAAAAGGTGAAACCTCAGTTGTGAAGCCGGATAACAAGGGAAAGAACATACTTAAAATCTAAGCAGTCGAGGTGGGCTCTACTCTTAAACTCCTTTTTATGTGCAAAATTATGAATGTGGAGAAATAAGGATGGTTTAACTGTTATGCCATGCCTATGTCTGTTTTGTTGTGATATTGTGCGCCTGATGCCCAGTTTGAGAGTTCGCTCCATTGGGCTATAGGGCTATGGATATGATTAAACGAATTCGGGTCTGAGTACGGGCCGCAAACCCTACCAGGCTGTGTACACGAGGGGATCGGGAGCCGTCCTTGCTAGTCGGCCGGTCTCGTGGGTGAAAAGTGTGGCCACACTTTCGTCGCACCATGAAAGATTGTGATTGTGATTGTGGAAATTTATGAGAAAAGTGGGGAGTTGTTTGACTGGCCAGTCTATGGAAAATATATTTTGTGATACTCGTGATATTCTCTTATAACTGCTTAAAACTCGAGTTCACTTGGTAAGGGTGGCATAGCTTATAAAACGTTTTGGCAACGAGTTCACTGAGTATTTCAAAATACTCAGCCCTGCATGTGTTTTCCTTATGTGCAGGTTGGACGATGACGAGCGGTGGCGGGTGTTGAGCATGTAAACTAATTAAGATGGATGTTTTGAACTTCAAGCGTAGTTGTGTCTTCATACATAGCTGCACTTTCTCTTGGTCGTTTTCCGCTGAGTTTTTGATACACTTTAGTATTAATTGGATATTTTGCACTTTCCTTTCGGTTTAGAGGCCTTAGACTTTCTTGTGGTTTTTACCTTGGAAACTATGTCATACTCTTGAGATTTTTTATCGTAATTTATGATACCTTTCTTTTACTTATTTAAGCTTCTAGGTTAAGTTGTTGTTTTAATGCTCTGATAGTTCCTTTAAATACTTTGGTCAAAACTCTTTAAATGAAACCCTAGCCTATGTTAAATTCTTTAAGTCCGCTTTGGTAGCAGTCGTCGTATTTATTGTACCCTAGAATGACGGGCTGTTACAGTTGGTATCAGAGCCTCAGTTCTTTCCGCTCTGGACCCAAGTGTCTTTTCAAAACTTTTTCTTTCTTTTCTTGTAACCCTTTAATAATGTGCTAAATACGGAAAGCTCAAAACCGCAACTCGTCCTGTTCAACCACGAAGAAAGAGGTACGAAATATTACTATGACTTTTGGATGAGAATGATATACTTTTAAAAAATTCTAGTGGAAAATATCTTGATTGTGAAAGTAGAATGCGTGCCATGGGATGACTCCTAGGAGTTAGGAAATATTATGTGCATGTGAAGCGATGCTTCTTGAATGGTGACTCGTCAAATATTATATGAGAACTTGTGAAATTGTGAAATGCGAAATATGATTATGTGAGACTATGTTACAATGTTTGCAACACATAGACCTGAATTACTTGTTACCTTGCATGATACGCGTGTAGTTGGGAGTTGTGATTGTGACATGGATGCGCATGAACTGCATGATTTATGAAATGCGATTCCATAAATGATTGATTGACTGAGTGTTGTACGATGCTTGTTATGCTATGAAACACCGAATGGTTTATATGGTAAACATGTTTGATTGTGCAATATATGGATGGCGTTTGATGTGGCAAAAATTCATGACCGATGAAGTACGAGGTATCGTTAGAACCACTAAGAAAGTGAAATGTAGAAATTTTCAAATTTGTTGCGAACGTAGAAGCCATATGGAGCTTGAGTTAGGTAATGATCGAATATATGTTGAAGTACGAGACTTCAAGCTATGCTTGAAATTATAGAGTGCCAAAGAAGTAGGCCAGACTGAACGTGCTAGAACTTAGTTGTAAGTTGACAACTGCAATATCACTTTCCTGAGTGATAAAACCAACGAAAATATATATATTTCGAACCATGGTGTATCCTTACAATGACGAGATCATACCTAAGATCTAATAAAACTATGCATCCTTGCATACCATGCGAAAGTGGCGATGCGACACACATACGACGACGTTTATGACACATTAAGACCACGTGCATATGTATTTCGAAAATGACCATGTGACATGGCCAGGAAACTTTGAAGATGCGACCATCAAAAATAGTTATTAATTTCGACGATACGATGAATCTCAACTTGGAATCCACGGTTTCATAGAAAGACGTTGCCATGTTCAGGCTCGGGAAAAATGTGCGAGGGAGTGCGACCTTCGTAGCTAGAATGAACGATTCTTTTAGTCAACAGTACTTACTTGGATCCTAAGAAATTTTTTTCGGAACCTCTCGATTAACAGTGAGCCCTTGTTTATCTAAGACCTTGTTGGACTCACAATTTGCAAGTAATACCCATTATTTCTTTTCCTATATCGAGTCATGAGTCACTTGTCTCGAAAGTTGTGTTTGCCTTTGTAACTTTGGATATCTTGATTGAGTTGTCTCCTTTGATTCATCATAAGGACGACATTTTGAGCTTCCGTCATTGAACTTTAATCCTAAAGTTGTTTGCAACTTGTGACCTTCAGTAGATTACGTCTCCAAACATATTTTCTTCAAAGGGTGGAATATTCTTCTTGGAATTTTGGTTCACCCCTTTATTTTAACCATGTTTGTGGCAAGCTCTTTCTGGCAGAAGTGAAATTCTTTTTAGCTTGGTTTCACTACATATATTGTTTCATACCCAATGATTTTTTTTCTTTCTTCAACACCAAGTTAAGGCTATCATGTTCTCTTCTTCCTTAACGGGTCGATCGTATTAAATATTTGAAAAGTTCCATTCACTTTGAGCTGTCTTTAACAAACCACGAATCCATTGATGTGATTCCATTTTTCAATAACGTGATGTCGTTGAACCATTTTAGTGCTACTTCATGACATTATGTCTATGTTTCTAAATCCTGCCACAACTGATTATTTTAGGCCTAGACATGTTTGAACGATATCATTCATTGCTGTCTGGATTTTTTTTCAAATTTTGATCGGGCAGTTTCATCCTGTTTTCATGACCTATCCCATGTTCTTTCGAGCTCTCGTCAGAAGTAAATTCTCAAGCTCTATGGGTCTTACTTGATACCTCTAAACCATTTAATTCTCAGAATGGACGAGTTATGTTCAATGGAACTTAGTCCTTGCTTTGTTTCAAACCAATTGTCAATGATGAGATTTGAAAGTGTCGAGCTAGAAGTGTTATTCTTGTTTCCTTGATTAAGTTTGGAGCCTTTCTGATGAAAGACATTTTGTGGTGCTTCTTCGAGTTGAAATCGGTCCATATCCAAGTTAAGACTGTTTGATTAAATTTTGAGTTTTTAATACATATTCTGAGTTCTTGATGCGACACGGCAAGGGAAGGCGAAAAGCTTAATCTTTTAAGATACACGTGGGAAATAAGTTTTACAGACAGACACGCGCTGAAATGATATACCAACAAGAGGTGTAGACATGACCAATAGAACGAGACGAGAAATATTTCGCATTTACGAACTACTTATAACGATCTGCTAAGAAATTGAATGTCGTGTTATGCACATAGATAATAGAAATTTCTCGAACTTGCTCGAACGTAGAAATCGTACTAGGAGAACTTAAGTTAGTCGCTCACGACTGCAAGTTATGGCGATGGGAGACGTCGATATAATCCTAGGAATGGACTGGTTGACCGCGAACTTTGCGACGATTCGTTGTAAGGAGAGGCAGATAACCCTACAAGCTCCGGGTACGGAACCCATCGTGTACCACGGAATCTCGATGAACCGGCGAACCGCCATAATCTCCGCGTTACAAGCCACCGCAATGATGAAGAAAGGACGCCCGGCCTACCTTGTCTATCTCCACGGAGAAGAGAAGGAGGAAAGGAGGCTTGAAGACGTCGCTATCGTACGAGATTTTCCAGACGTTTTTCCCGAGGTGTTACCTGGACCGCCGCCGGATAGGCAGTTAGAATTTACGATCGACCTTGAACCTGGAGCCGCACCCGTATCCAAGGCACCGTACCGAATGGCGCCTAAGGAATTGGAGGAACTCAAGATACAGCTACAAGAGCTCATGGATTTAGGTTTCGTTAGGCCCAGTGTTTCGCCATGGGGCGCACCGGTGCTCTTCGTTAAGAAGAAAGACGGGTCAATGAGAATGTGTATCGACTATAGAGAGTTGAACAAATTGACCCTCAAGAACAAGTACCCACTGCCGAGGATAGACGACCTGTTCGATCAACTCCGAGGAGCCGGCGTGTTTTCAAAGATGGACCTAAAATCCGGATACCACCAGCTGAAGGTTCGCAAGGAGGACATACCGAAGACCGCATTTCGCACACGATATGGTCACTACGAGTTCGTCGTGATGCCGTTCGGTCTAACGAACGCCCCAGCGGTATTTATGGACTTGATGAACCGAGTTTTCCACCCGTACTTAGATAAGTTCGTCCTAGTGTTCATAGATGATATTCTAGTCTACTCGAGGAACGAGGAGGAGCACGCGGAGCATCTACAGATCGCGTTGGAGACGTTGAGGACCCAAAAGTTGTACGCCAAGTTGCGAATAGAAGTAGTAAGGAAACCCGAAACCGTGAAGGGCCGAATCGCCGCGTTAGTAGTAAAGCCTAATCTAAGGACGAGGATCGTTGCAGCACAGCGGATGGATGCGAGATTGGAGGAGATTCGAGTTGAAGTAAGAACCGGTGAATCCGGAAGTTTTAGCGAGGCTTCCGACAATGCTCTCACCTTTGAAGGGAGATTGTGCGTGCCAAACGACGAGGGACTCAGGAATGAGATCATGAGTGAAGCCCACGAAACCCCATACACTGCTCACCCCGGGAGCACAAAGATGTACCATGATCTGAAGAAGTCCTTTTGGTGGAACGACATGAAGAGGGATGTCGCAGCATTTGTGGAGCGCTGCTTAGCCTGCCAGCAAGTGAAAGCCTTACACCAACGGCCGTATGGGAAGCTACAACCGCTTGAAATACCCGAGTGGAAATGGGAGCACATCGCCATGGGCTTCGTGACGGCGTTGCCGAGGACCCTAAAAGGGAATACCGCGATCTGGGTGATTATAGATCGACTTACCAAGAGTGCACACTTTATACCAATTCCCGTAACCCATGGATAAGATAGGATAGCTCGGATCTACATTCAAGAGATCGTGCGATTACATGGAGTCCCAGTGACTATTACGTCTGATCGTGACCCGAAGTTCACCTCGAAATTTTGGATTAGTCTACAGCGCGAACTTGGAACACGCTTAAACTTTAGCACGGCTTTTCACCCACAGTCCGATGGACAATCCGAAAGAACGATACAAACTCTCGAGGATATGCTAAGAGCCGTGGTGCTCGACCGAGGCGGAAGTTGGGAGACCGCACTCCCTCTGATCGAGTTTGCTTACAACAACAGCTTCCAAGCAACGATCAGCATGGCGCCGTATAAAGCACTTTATGGAAGGAAGTGTAGATCTCCGCTCTACTGGAATGAAGTTGGCGAACGAAGGGCACTTGGACTCGATGCAGTCGAAGAGATGGTCGAAATCGTTCGACAAATCCGTGCGCGAATGAAGGAAGCCCAGGACAGACAAAGGTCGTACGCCGACGTCCGGCGGACGGACTTACAATTCCAAGACGGTGATAAAGTTTTCCTCAAGGTATCCCCGTCGAAAGGGATAACGCGTTTTGGGGTTAAAGGAAAAGCTGAAACCGTGTTTTATCGGACCGTACGAAATTCTTGAAGGAGTAGGACCCGTAGCTTATCGATTAGCGCTGCCGCCCAGCCTTGGGAGTCTGCACAACGTCTTCCATGTGTCGTAGTTGCGAAAATACGTGTTCGATCCGAAGCATGTGATTCGCTACGAGGAAGTTGCCGTAAACACGAATCTGAGCTACGAGGAGCAACCCCAGATGATCTTGGATCGAAAGGTTCAAACCTCGAGAAACAAATCTACTGCCTTCGTGAAAATACAATGGAGAAACTACGGGTCCGAAGAAGCCACGTGGGAGCTTGAGGACAAGATGATGGAACTATACCCAGAACTCTTTCCATAAAGGTACCAAATTTCGGGACGAAATTTCTTTTAAGTGTGGTAGGATGTAACATCCCGGATTTTTGAACCCTAATTTTAGAGCCCTAAAATTTTATTGATGACGTGGGAGACGTGAATTAATTGATGAACGAATTTATTGCATGAGTTCTTATGACCGAGTTGTGTCTAGGGTTGCGTGGGAAGTTTGAAAAGTCAAACTTGTTGATTATATGATGTGGCATGTGGGTAATAAAATTATGCGGTGAATTATTTGTTTAAGGGTGAGTGAGAATATTAGGGAAAATTTCCATAAATACTAGCCATATAATTTTGAGATTTTCGAACCCCTTGACTTTTTGGAGAAGGAATTCTATTTTTTCGGATTTAATTTAATTCTTGGGATATTTATCCAAATTAAATCCAAAACCCAATTATTTCCCTATTTCTTAATGGGAAAAATCGAACCATATTATTATTAAGGTGATTTTCGAAAATCACCTATCTTTGGGAAGGAAGAATTTATTTTCTTTTAATTGATCCCTTACTTGATTTCCTTCCATACCTAGAATTAAATTATTCTACCAAATCTTTCCATACCTCAAGAGATCTTGCCATATCTTATTTTAGTTAATATTAAAAAATCCATGCCTTATTTAAGGCACATATTACACGCCTATTTTCTATGCCAATGGGGGAGGATTTTTATTTTTATTTTGCTCCGTGATATTTTATTCTACTCCGTAAAATATACCAAAATAAAATATCGGCTAATTAAGGGCCATATATTTCGAAAATTCCATACTTGATACCCTAGTCTATTTTTGTTATTTCTTCTTCCCTACTCCACAATATTTGTTTTATTTAATTGTGGAGAATGAAATCTTACCAAATATTCTCTTTTATTTACCTAAAGATCTTATTGAGCACTATAAATAAGAGAAACCCTTAACCCTAGCCCCCATAATTTTTGCCCCTCTCTTCTCTCTCACTCTCTCCAATTCTTCTTCTATTCTTCAATATTTTGTCATCTTTTGAAGAAGAATTGAAGTTTGATCCAAGAATCTTGAAGAACCGAATCTAATACGTAATTTCTACCGTTCGTTTTTCTCATAAGGTATTCTTATATTAATCTTCTCCTTTCTAACCGATTCCTCTTCTTTCTAACCGATTAATCGGTATTCTTGGACTCTCATGCATCTTGTTTGAGTGAAAGTGGGATAAAGGAGATATGGAGATATGTATGCATATGTGCGTGTGTGTGCGTGTATGCACGTGTGTGTGTGGTGTGTATATGATGGCAAAATACTCTTGTATGACACATGTTCATGTTAGATCTAGAGTTGAGATGTGAATGGAACTTATGCGATGAACATGACTTTGATTGATTAATGATGCTAAGATAAACCGGTGGGAAAAGGGAAAGCGTCGAGACATGCATGAGTTGGGAGTTTGTGTTGAATCTGATTTGTGATATATGCCTATGTGATTTAAAAGGTGAAACCTCAGTTGCGAAGCCGGATAACAAGGGAAAGAACATACTTAAAATCTAAGCAGTCGAGGTGGGCTCTACTCTTAAACTCTCTTTTATGTGCAAAATTATGAATGTGGAGAAATAAGGGTGGTTTAACTGTTATGGCATGCCTATGTCTGTTTTGTTGTGATATTATGCGCCTGATGCCCAGTTTGAGAGTTCACTCCATTGGGCTATAGGGCTATGGATATGATTAAACGAATTCGGGTCTGAGTACGGGCCGCAAACCCTACCAGGTTGTGTACACGAGGGGATCGGGAGCCGTCCTTGCTAGTCGGCCGGTCTCGTGGGCGAAAAGTGTGGCCACACTTTCGTCGCACCATGGAAAGATTGTGATTGTGATTGTGGAAATTTATGAGAAAAGTGGGGAGTTGTTTGACTGGCCAGTCTATGGAAAATATATTTTGTGATACTCGTGATATCCTCTTATAACTTCTTAAAACTCGAGTTCACTTGGTAAGGGTGGCATAGCTTATAAAACGTTTTGGCAACGAGTTCACTGAGTATTTCAAAATACTCAGCCCTGCATGTGTTTTCCTTATGTGCAGGTTGAATGATGACGAGCGGTGGCGGGTGTTGAGCATGTAAACTAATTAAGATGGATGTTTTTGAACTTCAAGCGTAGTTGTGTCTTCATACATAGCTGCACTTTCTCTTGGTCGTTTTCCGCTGAGTTTTTGATACACTTTAGTATTAATTGGATATTTTGCACTTTCCTTTCGGTTTAGAGGCCTTAGAATTTCTTGTGGTTTTTATCTTGGAAACTATGTCATACTCTTGAAATTTTTTATCGTAATTTATGATACCTTTCTTTTACTTATTTAAACTTCTAGGTTAAGTTGTTGTTTTAATGCTCTGATAGTTCCTTTAAATACTTTGGTCAAAACTCTTTAAATGAAATCCTAGCCTATGTTAAATTCTTTAAGTCCGTTTTGGTAGCAGTCGCCGCATTTATTGTACCCTAGGATGGCGGGCTGTTACACATAATCCACTAACACTACTTTAACTATAATTCCCCTCCTCTCTCATACCTTTCTCCTCCTCTCTCTTATTTTACCAATTTTATCCTAATTCCCGTGCCATATCCCTTGCCTATATTATTATGGGACGGAGGGAGTATTATTTTTTCAAAACGAATGCATAAAATGAAATGACTCAACTACTATGAAACGGATGGAGTACTGCAATTATTCATAATTACAAATAATGCGCGTATGCTTTGATTTTTTAAACTTCAGTCTGCAAATAATTCTAAGCTTCTACTAAGCCTAATGTTGTAAAATTCTCTATTCAGTAGCTAGCTAGCTAGCTAGCCATTTACTTTATCATTTCAACTTGTATCAATTGCATTTTGCCACATGTAATAGTAATAAATTATTGCCAACAGTAGTGCTAAAAGTCTAATATATTACCCCCTCCGTCCCAATAAATATGAAATATTCGGTTACCGGCACAAGATTTTATGCAAGTGTTGTTTTGTGAGTTAATGAAGAGAGAGTAAAGTAAGAGAGAGGAAAAAGTAGAGAGAGTGATGTTTCCATTTTAGGAAACGTTTCATTTTTAGTGGGACAACCCAAAAAGGAAAACGTTGCATTTCTAATGGGACAGAGGGAGTATAATTTATGTCCACTAGTTCAATCCTCTACTATGTACAGTGCTCTTTGCCTAGCTCCCTTTTTGAATTTATCGAGTTTGCATTATTTACATACATGTAAGTGTTGAATTTGAAAGATATTTTCATTATTGAATAGTACTAAGGTTCAGGTAAGCCTAACGTTGTAAAATTCTCTACTTAGTGGCTAGCTAGCATTTAGTTTTAGCATTGCAACTTGTGTTAACTGTAAGCCTAACGTTGTAAAATTCTCTACTTAGTGGCTAGCTAGCATTTAATTTTAGCATTTCAACTTGTATTAACTGTATTTTGTCAAAAAGAAGTTATAGCATTTGTTTTTTTCAACATGATTTTATGTAATATTATTTTTGAATCAAATGTATACAGAACAAATTAAGGCAGAAAAAAGTAGAGATAGTGTGGTTTTTATTTAGGAAACGTTTCATATTTAGAGAGACAACCAGAAAAGAAAAATGTTTCATTTTTAATGGGACGACGAGTATTTATCACTTGACAGCCAGCAGCCAGCATACATGTACAGATGTACTCCTATATTTTATTCTGGTGTTGTAGATGAATATGACCAAGACGTCGAGCACACAGCTCCAGTAGTTGATTAGTCGAATTTCATCGCGATGCTAGCATTGAAGACGACGGAAGCAACATAGATTGGAAACAAACTATTCTCCTATGGCATACTTACTATACCGTAATGAACACACTAAACACGTAGTAGACACAAATTCATTTTCATATATTGGATTGAATTTAATTATTAAATTGTATACTTCGTATTAGGTTTTTAGCACTACTGTTGGTAATAATGTCTTTATGTCGTTATAACGTTGACAAATGAAGTTGATAAAATGCTAACATTGAATGCTAGCAAAATAGAGAATTTTACAACGTTAGGTTTACTTCATGCTTAGTATTCAATAATGAAAACATGATTTTCAAATTCAACACTTATTTACATGTAATGTAAATAATGCAAAAACTTGATAAATTCAAAAAGGGGAGCAAATAGCACTATACATAGTAGTGCATTCCCATAGATTGGAAACACATAAAATCAAAATAGAAACATTAAGGTTTAATTAAGGCCGAATAACGGCACCATCACCGGCAGAATCTGCTACACATCCACCGGAAACTACTCACCGAGCTCGGCAGGGGTTGCAGGTTGGGCTGGCAAATCGTGCGGATTGGGTCGTTATCGGGTCAACCCAATATCGACCCAACCTTATTGGGTCCCAACTCCCAACCCAACCCAACCCAACCCAACCCGAAATCATCGTGTTCTTATCGGGTTAACGTCGTGTGGATTCGTGTCGGATTATCGTGTCAGATAAAAAATTGTCAGCCCTAGTTGCAGGAGTGATGGTGAATCTGAACTGCACGACTCTCTCAGGCGCGATGGTGTCGCTCGGCCAGGGCATCGCCAACATCACCGGAGGATTTAACATCCCTTTGAATGGTACAATTAGTTTGGAAGGCGCCCCTGTCTTCTCCGAAGTGGTGCTGCCATGCGTCCTCTTCGCTAACCTCCCAGACTGCACCCTCCTCGCCGCGGGCCTCATTTCCGCTCTCTTAAGAAATACCAGTGATGGAGCGGCCGATCCACTGCGATTCGAAACATGTTGTTGTCTTTTATCACCGTCGGTTAAGTGGTGGTGAATTGGTTATCGATGGTATTTACATATCATAATTAAAATACTTCTCAATTTTCAGTTTGTTTTTATGATTCATTTTGTGTTTGTATGTTGAATTAAATCATGGAGAATACTTTACTATTTCTATATGCATTTTAATTTACCGTTCACCAGCTTACAAACTCATCTATGAGATTTCCCCACAACTTAATTCTAAAGAGAAAAATTGACCAAAGAGATCAAATCATTGAAAAGAGCTAGAAGCTCATATACATAAGCAATTAATGCTTTTGGTATTTAGACATTTTTACCTTAAAAATTGATTTATAAATATTAATTAATTTAAAATCAATTATATGGAGTCCTACTTTACTAATCACTTTATAACAATTTAGGAAAATATTAAAATTTAAAATTAAATATCTACGGATTTAAGGAGAAATTATATTCTTTTTACGAATGTTGTACAATTATTTTGAATCAACTTCGAAATCATGTAAAAATTTGGCATAAATTTTCCAGTATATCTTTTCTTATTATTATTGCTATAGAATGATATACAACTAATAACAAAACTAATTTGTATTTTTATATATTTTCCCATTCATTATTGTACAAAGGTAAAGACTACTATTTGGTATACCATGTCATTATTGTGATGTGTGGAAATGAAATTTGGTAATAGATTTGATAAGAGGTTGTGATAGAGACTATAATTTGGTATAACATCAATATTTTATAAAAATCAAGACATATTTGAAAACATTGTAAAAACACTATGATAGAAACCCTAGAATATTTTATTAAAATGAAGGTCCATATTTTTCTAAAACGAAGCAATATATGCTCTTCAACTAATGAATCAAACAATCCTTAACCCTCAAAACTTATTAAATTTACTCTTCAAAATTTGTATTTCCAAATCCTTAGCCATAAAATTTTCCAGTGCAAGCCAGTTCTTGCCCTACTCTTTTCCTTGATTATCCAAAGCGTTTCGAGTTCCTCAATTTTAAATTTTCTCTATTAGCATTCTTATGAATATTATTAATAAACAGAGTATTTTTTTTTTTGCAGTGATGGTGAAATTACAAGTCTAATTCTTCATATTTGATGCATGGCATATGATCGTCGGTAAATTTTCCCATCTACCATGGATATGTAGATGACATATGAGGTCCATTACCAAAAATGGTAAAAAGTGAAATGGGACAAACTTTGTGGGACGGACGGAAATGGAAAAATGGGACAATCTTTGTGGGACGGAGGGAGTAATATTCTTGCCAAACTTCGTCGAAATTATTAGTTCATCAATAATTAAAGAGTAATGGCCAAATGTGGTCCCTAACATATGGCCGTTTTATCAATTTGGTCTTTAACTGTAACACCCCAAGTTTTTGACATCTTTTAAGATCTTATAGAAGAGACGCCGAATGGCTAGACAAATTTTTTTTACAGATAATCGTTAAGACGATAAAAGGAGAATTGGACATTTAAGATTGATCAAGAGTATTTTCAAATTTCGTTTAATACAAGAGAAGTTAAACCCAAGATAAATAATGGATCAAGAACATGTTTCAGATTATACAAAATTTAGTGCATGAATTTATGAGTTTGAGAAAGAAAGATCACGACTATAATCACAAGACTATGAACAATGGGCCTGAACCGCATCACGCCCTTTTTAAACCCAATAAGTTGGCACTATCCGATCAGCCCGTTGGGCCCGAGGCATCAAGCCCGTCTCGGACAGCAGCTGGCAGCCCAAGTCCCCTCCCAACCTGCAAATTAGAGATGAGACAGCCATGTTTTTTTTCCAACAGCCTGCAAACCTGCAGCATTCAAACAAGGAGGAGTTATTAAAGATGAGTACACCTACACAAAATGTCAAAAGTAGTTAACAAAGAGCCAAGGAAGAGTTGGCTGTCACTGATCAAAATCTTGACCAAATCCCAACAACCAAGCAGATTTTCAGCCTATATATATACATGTATACATAGCCAGTTCCATCCTCTCCCCACCATTTTCGACTACAAGTGACGGAGGAGAAACGAGGGAGGAAGGCAGCGGCAACACGGAGAGGCAGCCGTAAACCGAGGATCGCCAAGGAGAGGTATTTCATAGCACCCCTCTTGCATCACGTTAGAACAATAGATAGCCGAACATAGAAGCTCATTAGGATCTCCACCACAATTTGAGCAAGTATCACAAGAGCTTAATCTCAACAATCATTCTGCCGAGAACAACAATTTTGAGTTTCTGCCAAAACCCCATAAATAGGCATAGTAATCAAATCCTCACAAGATCAAAGCTTAAACAACACCAATAGTCAAGAAGAATCTTCTCATAGCTACTGCTCCAAATAATTTAAGTACTTAACAGAACAAGAAAAGGGGAAGGGGGAGAGGGGACTTAACTTTATCGCGAGGAGGCGGCAATGCCGCTGGAGCAATAACACGAACGACGGTGACGCGCCAGGAACCTCGCGGAACAACAACGGCCTCCGCCGGACTCCGGCAGCGGTGCTGCGAGCACTGCGGAGCCGAGCGACGCAACAGGCGGCAGCCCTGCTCGTCGGGCAGCCGAGGACTCCTCCGAACTCGACGGAGAAGAGGAGGATGGGAGAGGTGGCAGCAGCGCTGGTCTGAGAAGCGGACCGAGCGGCGCCGGCTACAGTTGGAGACGTCGGCGACGGCGACGGGAGGCAGCGACGAGCAGCTTCCAAGCTCTCGGACAGCAGCTACCCCGAGCGCTACACGAGGACGAGCAGCCTGGAGCGCTGCGTCGCGGCAAGAAGAACGGAGGCGCTGCTTCCTGATTCCTCGACCGGGAAGAAAGGCGACGCCTTTCCCCTCAATTGGTGACTCCGCCGGAACAGCCACGCAACCGTCGGAGGCGATTTCGCCGGAGAGGGGAGAAAAGAGAAAGATAAATCAATAAACGGAGACATGGAAGAGCCGGCGACTGAACTCGCCGGAGAAGGTGAGGGATATGGGTTTTGTTGAGCTGCTGATTTCCTAATTAGGGATTTCAATTGTGAAGTGATGTGAATTGGGGGAAATTCACGATGGAGAAGGGAGTACTATAAGTGGATACTTCTTTTATTGGGCCACTTTATTTATTTTAGTTGTTGGGCCTTAGTGAATTAATGGAATAGACTTAAAGAAATTGGTAGAAGAAAGGGATCCATTAACTCTAGTCAAGAAATGGGCTATGGTTTTGGGCCGAGAATTATTTATGAGAAGTTGGAATTTAATTTAAGAATTGAGATGGAGCTCAATTAATTTCCGAATAATTTACTAAGTTTTTGAAGATGGAAAATTTTGAGTTGAAGCCCGAAAAATCGATGAATAAATTCCAAATAATTTATTTAGATTCCGGAAAAATAAAGTAGTAAAGTGGGAGACGCGAAAGCCGACCGGCGTCGCCCCGCGACGCCTCGAACGGCCACTAAGGAAATGGGAGGAAAAAGATACGACGTTCTCGAGCCATGAAAATAATTAAGCTTAATAAAGAAGTGCTATTAATTAAATTTCCCGATTTAATTAATATGCAAGTTCTAGAATTTTCCAAGTAGTAAGCAAAGAATAAAAGAAATTAATTAGGGCATGCATCCTAATGAGATTTTGTCCCGAGTCTAATTAGTATGTTGTTATGTTATTTTTTTTTCACAAAGGACTATCTCCGCAAGTTAAGATAAGAGCGAGAAATTCAAGTAAAGGAAAATAAGCAAACAAGGTGGGCTTTCGAACTAAAGTGTTTTTACGTGGGCTTTCCTATCCTACATATAATTGTGGGCTATATGTTTAAAGTACAGTTTTTATGAAAAGTGCTATTGTGAAATGATATTACGTGAGCTTTGTATGATATGCTTTTTATTATTTATGTTCCCAGTATGTTTTGCGGTTTGAATACAGTTCAGTTATTTACGTTCGCAGTACGAATGCTTTCAGTTACTTTAGTTATCAGTATGTTTTGTCTTGCCAGGTTTTATTTTGAACTTTGCCTATCTGTTTGTCTAGCAAGGGCGACGTCCCTACTAGACCAGTTCAGTTTAAGCGAATTCCGGTTTGTAAGTGGGGTGAGCCCATACATACCCAGTTCACACAGTTTCAGATATGGCATTAGTTCCAAGAAAAATAGATCATGATCACGGATTTTACTTAGAAAATGCTTTTGGTGTCCTCGGGCCTTTTAAGATAAAACCCCGAGCTCACTCAGTAGTGGCTTGACAAAACCAGTTTTCTTTTCTCTACTCCGTGAAATATCCAAATTAAATCATATGCTAAATAAATAGCATAGAAATTTAAAATCCCCTTATTTCTCCTAGAAAATCACGCCAACTACAACTACCATATCTCCTCAAATCTTTTAATTATTTAATTGTGGGATTAAATCTTGCATTCTATAAATAAGAGTGAGAGACTTAACCCTAGCACACCAAAATCACGCCTCCCACTCTTGGAAAAACCGTCTCCCACTTCTCCATTCTCTCTCAAATTTTTCTCCTACTTTCTCCATTAATTCTTCATCTTTTGGATATTAATCTTTTCTTCCTCTCCCGATTAACGTTTTTGTCCACATGCATTTAGATCGAGTGAAGGAAAATTAATCTGAAATTGGATGCATGTGTGTGTGTGTGTGCAGCCTGGAGGGTGTACCATGTTTTTTGGGGGGGCGTGTTTTGGTGTGGAAAATACTCTCGTGACCGTTTGATAAATAAGGAGTTGTTGGGAATAAAACGATATGATAATGTTTTGATTTTGATTGATGTTTTTGTAATCGAGGGGAAAAGGGGTAACGTGAGATCATGCATGATTTTGACCCTGATTGAGACTTATTTAAAAATATAAACTAAAGGTATATTTCCCGGCCCTGGGATATCAAAAAAAGTGCTTTTTTTGAACTCGAAAGAAATCGAGGGGGCTTTATTCTAAACTCTCTTAAATTGCAAATTTATGATGTTGGAGAAATAAGGGTGGATTAAAATTTATCCATCCATAAATTATTTTTGGTTTGTGTTTCCGATCCCTAGATTTGAGTACGCTCCATTGGCTAGGTGGTATGATTAAATTGGCAGTAGGGCCCGCAAACCCTCCCCAGGTGACACGGGGGGATGGGGGCCGTCCTTTTGTCGGCCGATCTCGGGGGCGAATAGGTGGCCCACCGTCGACTATGAAATGATGATTGATGAGAAAGGGAGGATTTTTTGGGCCCAGCCATAAAATTTTTTGGATACTGATTTTTATCTTTAAAAAAATAAAAACCTCGGTTATATGAAAGGTGGCTAACAAAAAATTTTTTGATGATCCACGGTATGTTTAAAATATTTTGCATGTTTTTCCCATGCGGGTTAGCCATTGGGCTGGTGTTTAAAGATTGAATCAAAAAATTTGGACGTTGGAACATAAGGGTGTTCTTAACATGGCCCCGTTTCTTTAAATTTTGAAATTTCTTTTAAACTTATTTTTTTGGTTTTGGGTGAACAAATTTTTTTTTGGAAGGGGGAATTAGTGCGTTTTTTTGGGGATTAGCTAAACCTTTGACTTTTGACCCTTCTATTAAGTCTTGATTCTCGAAAGTTCCCCTTTGACTCTTCCCTTTGATCTTCATTAAATTTTTGGCCTTTTTAATTGAAACCTACTTTTCTTGTGCATTTAAGTTCCCCAAGAATCCGATTTATTATACCCTAGAAATCCCGGGCTTTGGGTTATAGCCCCGGGGGAAGGATTTATGATGAAATTTTTGGTTAAGTTTTATATGTCTTAGAAACATTTTGTATTGAGACATTATTACTTGATCACATTCTATGAAAATTTTATTTTCTATGGGTTTTGTGCACTTATTGGAATAATTGTTTAAATGTTTGTCTTTATTCTAAATATTTGTTCCCTTGAATTGTGACTGTCGTTAATGGGGTGAGACATTAATGATATAGTATAATTCTAAAATAGCCCTAACCAATGATCATCAAGAATGGGATATTGATGATATGTTATAGGTTAGCATGGGGTTTGCATCACATTCTTCGAGAATGTAGTTGTTCTCACAACTATGAGATATTTGATACTCGTGATGGACACATGATATACTTTGGAGAGTATTGGTATACCCTACTATTAAACTGTTTTGTTAAGTGTCTACAGTTTATTAGTGCATGAAGTATGTAATAGTCCTTGGATCTGAGGTCATTACACATTTTGTTTGTTGAGTGGTGTGCTTTGATCTTGTCCAACGCTTTGCCTCCCAAAGGAGGATTGAGACACGGACCTGTGTTGGGTATATCATAAGATAAATGAAAATGGTAGTTGAGCCAAGATTGAGATTCATTCCTCGATTAGAATTTCGAGAGAACACTCAAATTCTCTATATTACTTGACCACTAAGTCATTGGCCAATGCGAAAGATATATTCAATTAAAGTAATTGAATATGATCTAATGGGTCATTTAATAAAGATGAGATAAAGTGATTGAGCTATTTGGATGACACATAGCAAATCTTAGGCTCAATCGGGTGGTTCGTGAATGAAAGGATATTACTATAAACTTTATGTAGAGGCTTGTTTACCGAATTCACGTAAACGTCCTTCATATATCGAGCTACGCTGCCAACGCAGTCTAGGAGTTTTGTGCAGACTTCGATTAGATCGTCGTCGATAATGAGGGCCTAAAGGGTCACACTATAAGTGTATTTTGATCCGCTCAAGGGTACAAAGTTGGAACTGCGTATTATATCTAATGCTAGTCCAAGTGGGAGATTGAAAGGAAATGGGCTAGAATTAGATTAATATGGATTAATTAATTATAGTTGGGCTATAATTATATTAGTTCATAAGCCCAACAATCATGAAACCCTAGTGACTCTTCATCTATATAATGGTTATTTATTCTCCATTGTGGGAGATGAGAAATAGCGTAACATTAGAGAGAAAATACGTAAAGCTTTGTAGAGAGAATTCCTAGCATTCTTCTACGGAGCAATTGTACCGGGATAGTTCCTGCATCGGATTGGATTGCACGTGGACCTCGATAGTAGTGGATTCAACTTGCAGGATTCAATCGCAGAAGAAAACAACACAACAAGTAAGATTTAGTTCCGTTGTGTTTTACATACTCAACTTGCAATATGATTATGAATCTAGATCTGTATTCTTGTATGCAATTTCCGCTGCGCTCATTAGATGAATACAAGAAACCCAACATGGTATTCCTAATTAAAACACTTCTCTCCATATACGCACGAGCTAATAAAATGAACATCTAAACAAGCTCTAACCATGCTTATATGCATGCATATCATTATACTCTAGTTTGTTTTGATGCTTCATTATGTATACATAATTAAGTCCTCGTGTAATAAATTATGGATATATAATATTACTACTACTTTTTCTATATACATGCATTCTGATTTACGTACTACATATATTCAACATCATTAACCAAACCCACAATAAGTACATACTTCATATAGTAAAAGGTTAAAAAGTAAGTATATTTATCAACGGTTTTGGTAACAAAACAATTGATAACTTTTATTATTCCAACGTAACAAAACCTAACATTGGGGTGATTTCCAAATTTTCCTCTCAAACCGCAAATAATTGTCTAATACTACTACCAATAGAGAATTTTTCAACCTTAAGCTTACTTAATACTACACTACGCGTAGTGCTTAATGATGAAATTAGGGATATCATTCGGGCCGGCCCGTCGGGTTTCGGGCCAACCCTACTCAAGTTGCAGATCAATCGGGTGTGGACTAATCGGGTTGTGATTTCTTTCGGGTTATAAAAGTTCAGCTCTAACCCTAAAGACTCGGATTTCGGGCTAGCTCAGCGGGTTAATCGGTTGCCACCGATAATATTAATGTGCGATCAATTCAATAAATAATTATTAAAATTACTAATATTCATACAATATAAAACATTTAATTATGATATATATGAGGTATATGCTTAAACTCAATCATAAACATGATCAAATACTAATATATGAGATATTTCTTGGAATTTTAATGCATGTTTTAGAAATTTAAATATTTTTTTAGTGAATTTGAAGTTTTTAATTTATTTATCAGTTATAATATTAATAAAAATTCAATATATAATTTATATATTTAATTATAAACTTGAAAATTATTTTTTTAGTTAAAATTAATTAATGAAGTGTCGAATTAGGAGTAAAAAAAAATAGAATAATAGAAATTTTATCTGGTTATCGGGCCAGTCCATCGGGTTTTCGGGTCTGGCCCTAACGGGTTGCGGGTTAATCGGGTGCGGCCTAATAGGAGTTTGATTTTATCGGGCTAGAAATTTACAGTCCTAACCCTATAAATTTATCGGACTATTCGGGTCAGCCCAAGGGTTACGGGCTACTTTGACATCCCTAGATGAAATATGACTTCCAAATTCAACATGTACTACATGCTAATAATACAAAATTATTTAAATGCAACAAGAGGAGAAAATAGCATTATAAATAGAATTGTATTCCCATTTATTGATACATAGCAAAGCAAAATAGTACTCCCTCTGTCCCTTATAATTTACTATTTGACCCGGTACGGGTTTAAATAAATAAAATAAAAAGTAGGTTGAAAAAGTTAATGGCATTCGTGTCCTACTTTTATATATTAGTTTATAATAAAATGTGAGTGAGACCGAGTTAGTGGAATGTGGGATCCACTACCAAAATTGGTAAAAGTGAAATGTGACAAATTTTTAAGGATGAATAAAAATGGAAATAGGTGAAAAGTTTTCAAGGACGGAGAGAGTACTAGAAAAGAAAGGAAACATATAGATTTGCTCCTTGAAAAGAAAAAAACAATGGGTCATAACGATTATGAAGTCTTATGATAATTAAATTGATTTAATGAAAAAATTGAGATACTGTTCTTCACTTTAAAAAATTATAGAGAACGTATTAATTTTAGAAAAATAAACTAACTAATTAAAATATTAATTTAAGTGAGTTTTATAAATAATGGACTGAAAATATTGGCCCTAACTAGCTGCTGTTGGTCGAATATTATTTTGGGGAAGAAATAATGATGTAAATATAAGGCCCAAACTTTAGCTCAACCAGAAAACAAAATTAGAATTTATCATTTTACTAAATAGATTTTTTCGTGGTGGAATAATGAATTAAATCCAATGTACATTGTACATATAACATATGTGTATGGATCACATTCGATTTATGTAAACCTATATGTGTGCGGTTATGGTTGAGCTCTCGTCCGTCCGCCTGTAATGGTAAAGTTGGGCGTGGCGATATAATAATTCTCGATTTCCTTAAAAAATTTCTATTATTTCTAGTTTCAAAAATTTTGGGCATTATAAGCTAATGTAAGAAATAGATTGGTGCTTGTCTTAACCGGTCTATAGTGTATACTATGGGTCGTGTAATTACAGAGATTAAGAAAAAGGTGTGTAAATAAAAGAGTGAATTGCATAAAAGGACCTTAACTTTTGCACTTGTAACACTAGTGAACCATAACAAAAAAAAAAAAAAAAAGCACCAGAGGGGCCTAACGTTAAATATAATCACGAATCATATTTTTTCAGACCAAAATACCCTCAGGCCCTAAAAGGGCATTTTTGTCAATCCATTATATTGCTGACATGTGATTTCTGCCACATTTCTGTCAGCAACTTCTTATGTAATTTTCTAATAAGTTTTTGTACTTCATACGTAACTAAAATTTTGTCATTATTGACTTTTTCTATTTTTTTTATAATATACATATATATCATTATCTGCATTAATATGAACATATAATGAAATAATATTTTAAATGTCAATGTTTTTAATAAAATATTTATTGTATCATTTATTTAAAGGTGAAATAAAAAGATGATAAAAAAAGAGAGAGGATAAAGTAAACGAGAAGGAAAAGTAAGAGTGAGAAAATATGATATTTTTTACTAAAAATGAAATGACTCTACTACCCCTACAACAAAAAAATTGGATAAGAACACTTTTTCATGCTATTAAGGACGCTAATTTGTGTGTCTAATTATACCACCAACAATTTATAAAGTGTCCTTGTTAGTAGTGTCCAACTAAAATTGGGAAATACAAATAAAAGTGTCCAAAAAAACCAACAAAAGATTAAGATAATTTGCATTCAACTTAAGGAAGCTTTATTTTGCATCCGTTATTTTTAAAATCTCCAAACGTTAGTAATTACGTTTTAATTTTTGTGTCCCTATAAGATAAGTTTTTTGTAGTGTATTATGGAATGCCCTAAATGAAAAAAATGACTTTACTATCGTAAAATGGGGGGAGTACTCTATTTTGAATATTGCTTTCTAATAATTTAGTATTTTCTAGATATCTATACATTAATTTTAATATACCTTAAAATATCCAACACTTTTTTCTCTTAGTATTTCCACGAATATTATTGATAAAAAGAAATAATTTCATTCTACAAGCATATTTCTTAATATTATTGATGGCATATGACCGTAGGTAAATTTGTAATTTACTCATATTATTGATGGCATCAACATTGCATGGATAATGTAGATGACACGTGGTATTCTCGCCAGACTCCGTTGATATTATTAGTTTATCAATAATTAAATGCTACTAGTATTTTTCAATGCGTATACTTTATTATATATTGGAAAAAATAATACTATGTCATTTGTAACATGTCACATCGCAACTCAGTCTGCTAACTTATACTCCCTCCGTCCCACTTAAAATGCAACATTTGAAAATCAGCAGGGGATTTTATGTAGTGTTGTTTTGTGAGTGAAAGAAAAGAGGGAAAAGTAAGAGAGATGAAAAAGTAGAGATAGAATTGTTTCCATTTTAGGAAACGTTTCATTTTTAATGGGACAGTCAAAAAAGGAAAACGTTACATTTTTAATGGGACAGAGGAAATATTAAAAAACATTCTTTTGACCAGCCACGTAGGGAATTTCGTTGAAATTGTTAGTCTTGAAAAATATCAAACTATACTAATGTTCACGATATTAATTAGTAAATTTTATTATTCATTATATATATATATATATATATATATATATATATATATATATATATATAGAGTCCTATTAACCACAAATCCACTCTTAAAGACCGAACTAGAGACCAAATTTGAGTCACTCATTTTTCTTAATCTTATGGTTATGATTAATTTACAATTAATTTAATATTTTATTGAATAAAAATGGTTTTTATTTTTATTTTTTTTATTTTTATTTTTTTACTTTTTTTAAAAAAAAAAAATTACTTTTTTTTATTTTTTTTATTCGATAAAAACTTGCTAGAGTAAATAATGAACTATATTCACTACATAATAAACTAAATGAATGTATGTTATGAACTTATTACTTCATTCAGTCATGCTATTACTTCATTCAGTCATGCTATTACTTCATTCCGTTAGTTTATTACTTCATTCAGTTATGTTATTACTTCATTTCATTAGTTTATTACTTCATAATGTGTTATGACGTAATTATTTTTCAGTTGAAGTAAATTTAGTATATAATGAATGCGAAAAATTACTTCATAACATACATTCATTTAGTTCATTATGTAGTGAATATAGTTCATTATTTACTCCAACAAGTTTTTATCGAATAAAAAAAAATTTAAATTTTTTTTAAAAAGATTTTTTAATAAATTTTTAAAAAATTAAAAAAAAATTTAAAAATGTTTTTATTTTATAAAATATTAAATTAATTCTAAATTAATCATAACCATAAGATTAAGAAAAATGAGTGGCCCAAATTTGGTCTCTAGTTCGGTCTTTAAGAAGGGTTCGACATTGATCACAACTCTATATATATATATATATATATATATATATATATAGAGTCCCATTATCCACAAATCCACTCTTAAAGACCGAACCACCGAACCCTACCAAATTAGGGCTTTTAGATCTAGTTTTTTATGGATAAGATACATAAATTTATAAATTATTTTCGCCTTCATAACGAGCCTATTTTAATTCACCCGAAGGTAAATAAATCATACTAACATGTTACGAAGATTTAACTTCGTCCAGAATATATTACTTCATTCTAGTAGGTTTTTACTTCATTCCAGTACGTAAATGTGGTTTCGCCGTCGCGTGCCGTTCTTTCTCTCTACGATATCTATCACCACCGCCATGGCGCTAATATGGTTTAATAAACACATGGAATAATATAATAAATTATTAGAATGAAGTATGTGTAGAAGCATTTGAAGTCCTACTGGAATGAAGTAAAAATCTTATCCAATGAAGTAATAACGTTTCTGAATGAAGTAATAAACTTACTTGAATAAATTGCATATTTAAATGTTAATCAAGCAAAAACCCACGTCAATGAATTTGAATGAAGCATATGTTGAATCATTTCAAAACCTACTGGAAGCAAGTAAAAACATGTTGTAGTTTCAATGTATTACGTACAGAATGAAGTAATAAACATATACAATGAAGTAAAATGAGCTAGTAATGAAGCAGAAAAAATTTTCACAGCAGCACATCTCATCAAAAAAACTAGATCTAATGACCCAGATTTGGTCTCTAGTTCGGTCTTTAAAATTGGTTCGACATTGATCACAACTCTCTCTCTATATATATATATAGGGTTGTGATCAATTGAGATTATTTAGGCTAATTGAGATATGAGATGCAATATTAGTCACTCATTTTTATTAAATGAGTGATCCAGATTTTGCCACATTAAAATTATTTTAGAATTAATTAATTATGCAAGGATATAATAGTAATTTCAATTGTAAACAAATGAAAACAAACCCAATTAAAAACAAAGAGCTACGGATTTCAACATAGAGAAGTTTTCGACGGAGATTATCGAGAGCATCTCGCCGGAGGATCTCCAGCCAATGGTCAAGCTCTGCGCCGACGGGTTGCAGTCTTCTTCAATTGCGGTGAAGAGGTCTGCGGCGGTGAATTACACGAAGATCTCAATCTCGCGATTGGGGAAACCTGAGCTTCAGTTTTTGAATTTGTGTTGAATTGAGCAAATCCGTGAGCTGAAATCGAAGCTTGGAGAAGACGATGACGAGAAGGCGAAACTGGAGATCAAGATCGGCGAGCGGCGGAGGTGGAGGATCAGGATCTGGACGGCGGCGGGGAAAACCGAGCTTCAATTTTTGAATTTATGTTGAATTGAGCATATCCGCGAGCTGAAATCGAAGCTCGGAGAAGACGATGCGGAGAAGGTGAAACTGGAGATCGAGATCGACGCGGCAGTGGTGGAGGATCAGGATCTGGACGGCGGCGGGAAGAGGAGGCGGCGAGGTGGCCGAATTCCAGCGATTTGAAGGACGGATCGTCCACTCTCAGCTAATAATTTGAAGGACGCACTGTTTAAACTCCATTAAACGTGTCGCACCAGCAAATATTCATTGATTTCGACGATTCAAAGCCAGAGCAACAACAACATAATTTTAAGCCTATGATGTTTTCAAAAGAGTGTTTCAGGTAATGATTGAAATGATATACATTTGCTTAAATTTTTTTAAAAGTATATTAACACTTTTATTTTGTATTAATATTTTTTAAAATCAACTTTATTTGTCTAGCTAAATTTGCGAATAGAGAATTGAGAATCACTTCTCTGCAAATCTCAATCTCTGGTAACAACATCATCTCAATCTCGAACGATGTTATTATCTGTGTATTTTTACAATTTTGTGGATTTTTCCTTTGGTTACATTGAGTGTCTGGATCTCCTTTTAGTTTACTTAGGGAATAGGAGTTTTCTTTGATCTTTTCTAAAGCAGAGTTATTTGCATTATTGCGTATCTGTGGATTTTGGATATGACTTGCTAATTGAATGCTGGAGATAGGAACTTCATGAATTATATAGCTCATTGACATAATAACATTTGTTGTTGACATGAATTATATAGGCCATTGGCATAAATTTTATGAAAAATGTTGTTGACATGAATTATATGTAAAACGTTGTTGTTGACATAAATAATATTCGTCCTTAACATGTAAATATTTGTTGTTGACATTAATTGTTAGTTGACATGTAAAAGTGTTATTTGTTAGTTGTTGACATTTTAATACGAGTTGTTGACATTCGATATTCTCGATATTGATATGTGAATTATAAGTGTTATTTGTTAGTTGTTGACATTTTAATACGAGTTGTTGACATTCGATATTCTCGGTATTGATAAGTGAATTGTAAGTGTTATTTTTTAGTCGTTGACATTTTAGTACGAGTTGTTGACATTCGATATTCTCGGTATTGATAAGTGAATTGTAAGTGTTATTTTTTAGTCGTTGACATTTTAGTACGAGTTGTTGACATTCGATATTCTCGGTATTGATATGTAAATTATAAGTGTTATTTGTTAGTTGTTGACATTTTAATACGAGTTGTTGACATTCGATATTCTTGGTATTGATATAGTGATTTGTTAGTTGTTGACATTTTAATACGAGTTGTTGACATTCGATATTCTCGGTATTGATATGTGAATTGTAAGTGTTATTTGTTAGTTGTTGACATTTTAATACGAGTTGTTGACATTCGATATTCTCGGTATTGATATTTGAATTATAAGTGTTATTTTTTAGTTGTTAAAATTTTAATAAGTGTTATTTTATTGAATGTTGAAGATTTGAAGATTTGAATGTTGAATAGATATGAAGATTTGAATGTTGAAGATTTGAATATTTGAATGTTGAAGATTTGAAGACTTTGCAGCTAGAGTTTTAGAGGGGATTTTAGAAAATGATTTCAAATACAATTTAATGAAAAGACAATTATACCCTCGTGTTGACATAATGTGATAGTTGTTGACATTAAGTTAATCTTGTGAATTAGTGGCTGAGATTGCATCTCATTTCTCAATTATGCCAAAAAATCTCAATTATGAACCTATATATATATATATATATATATATGTATTAAGATGACAACCTATATATGTATTAAGATGACAACCCTCTTTATTGTAACACCATACCACCATTTTAGGCCATTGGATTTGAAAATCGTGTGCTTGTCATGCTGCCACGTGTAAAAACACGGAGGGGTAAAATAGGAAATTTCTAATTTTACGTTACCAGATTGCAGTGTTGTTCATTAAATATTGCAGTCTTACCACAACAATATTGCAGTTTACCACGACTGCAATATCTAATACGATAGACTGCAATATCTAATACACCGTACACTGCAAACCCGTGTTTTTTCACGAAACTTAATCCTAGGCGTCCATAAACGAGATCTAACGGACTATATTGGTGGTATGGTGTTATCCTATCTATGGTGGCACCTTAGTGCACCCCTATATATATATATATATATATATATATATATATGTATAGGGATGTATTCAAATCCTTTTCATATCTTTTGTCATTTTTCCTTCTTAATCCTAGCCCCACGATTTTGTCATCTGACGGTTAGATTAATGTCACGTGTCATTTAATAATGCATATTTTCATTCTAATAATGCACAGCGGCTAATAATGCAACATTATAGACTAATAATGCACATTTTCATTCTAATAATGCACAGCGGCTAATAATGCAATATTATAGACTAATAATGCATTGATCACAACCATCCAATTTAAGGATCCAAGGGCTGAGATTAAGAAGGAAATATGACACTTAGGGTGCAAAGGAGCCTAACGCACCCCTGTATGTATATATATATATATTGTCTTGTTAGGTTGAGATTTTTGGGCCTAATTGAGAATTGAGATGCAATCTCAGCCACTAATTCACAAGATTAACTTAATGTCAACAACTATCACATTATGTCAACACGGGGGTATAATTGTCTTTTCATTAAATTGTATTTGAAATCATTTTCTAAAATCCTCTTTAAAAATCTAGCTGCAAAGTCTTCAAATCATCAAATCTTCAAATCTTCAAATCTTCAACATTCAATAAAATAACACTTATAATTCACATATCAATACCGAGAATATCGAATGTCAACAACTAACAAATAACACTTACAATTCACATATCAATACCGAGAATATCGAATGTCAACAACACGTATTAAAATGTCAACAACTAAAAAATAACACTTACAATTCACATATCAATACCGAGAATATCGAATGTCAACAACACGTATTAAAATGTCAACAACTAACAAATAACACTTACTATTCACATATCAATATCGAGAATATCGAATGTCAACAACTCGTATTCAAATGTCAACAACTACCAAATAACACTTATAATTCACATATCAATAGCGAGAATATCGAATGTCAACAACAAACATTATTTATGTCAACTACAATGTCAACAACAAACTTTATTTATGTCAACTACGATGTCAACAACAACTTTATTTATGTCAACTATTATGTCAATAACAAATATTTTCATGTCAACGACGTATATTATTTATGTCAACAACAATGTTTTACTTATAATTCATGTCAACAACAATGTTTTACATATAATTTATGTCAACAACATTTTTCATAAAATTTATACCAACGATCTATATAATTCATGTCAACAACAAACGTTATTATGTCAACGAGCTATATAATTCATGTAAAAAATAAACATTTTCATGTCAACAACTTATATAATTTATGTCAACAATACTATTTTAGGCAATATCACAAACACCTTATCTACACAACTCAAAAATTCCAGCAACATAATCGAATTAAAAACTGCATCCATATATTTCACAAATTTCATCGTACAATTAAACACACGCAAAGTTAAATCTACAAATATTGACAAACACCAAACCCAGCATGGCTCCGAACAAATACACAAAAAATACAATCTAAACTCAACCTTTCTCACCATCACCAACAGCTCCATCTCATCCACAACTCCCACACCTTCCACAACATGACTCTCCACATCTTTCTCCACCACCAATCACACTATTTCTATTCAATTTTTACAGTAAACAAACACTTCATTTATTGCTCAACATATGAACACAACAATCACTTATTATCTCTTTGCATCATCAACAATCATATACCATAAAAGTAGATTCTCTTTGCATATGTCAACAACTAAAAAATAACACTTATAATTCACATATCAATAGTCACCAAACACCATGATTCCCGAATCCAGCTCACAACCAAAAACAAATTTTGAAAAATTAATATCTCAAATCAGTTCACATCCAACACAATTGATAATGCAAAGCCTAATACCTCCAAAGTCATACTCGAATCTACAATTGGGGATTTCACAGAGATATTCATAATTGATGCCCTAATCCGGAAATCTATAATCAGATTGAATCAAAGAATGAACAGAGGACAATCGAACTCAATTAGGAGGCTGCATATATCTGGATTGTGTATCTATATATGCGGATGTGGAGAATTGGGGATTGGAATCGGACGACGAGAAGAAGGAGAAGAGCAGCGGCGGCGGCGGAGAATGGAAGAAGATCGTGCATTCGTTGCGGCCGCTGCACTTGCAAGAGATGTCGGCGTCTCCACGGGTGCACGCCTTCGGAGCGGATTCCCCGGCGGCGTCTTCCTCCGGCACGATGAGCCAGTACGCATCGGTGAATAATCTTCGTGATCTGTGCAACGAAGAAGAGGAGGAGTGGCATCCGGATGTGGTGTTTGGCGCAATTGAAGGAGATGAGATGATCGACGCCAAGGCGGAGGAATTCATCAACTCCATTGATGGATTGTAGAGAGAGAAAGTGAGGAGAGAGAGTGGTGTGAGTGTGTTTGATGAAATTACGCCATTTCATAATCTTCTCGTGAGCTTCTTCACAAAATTACCATTCTGCCCTTTTATAATTAATTAATCTAAAATTATTTATTGTGTGGCAAAATCTGGACCACTCATTTAATAAAAATGAGTGGCTGATATTGCATCTCATTTCTCAATTAGCCTAAATAATCTCGGAAGCTTTGTTTCTTAGATATTCCGGATAGGTGGAGAGAGCTTTCACGAGCGCGCTTCGATCCTTCACCGTTGAAGCTGAAGGAATCGGCGTTTTCGACGCCGTCGAGGAAATGGCGGTATTCGAGAAGCTGAATCAGCAACTGAATTGAATCAATTGATGATCTGAATGTTCAATTCGCGTTAATTGAAAACCTAATTCGGTGAAATTTGGGGAAAACGCAGGGAATGGGGGTTCGAGAAGCTGGAACTCAGAGATTCGTGAACGAGGATAAGGCAAGATTGGAAATACGCGATTCAGGCGAGAAACGCCTACGCGACCGGCATCCACATGTCGGAGAATGTCGCCGGCGGGAGCTCTGCCGCAATCTCCTCCCGGCGAAGGCGGCGCTTTCTGGAATTCGCAGATCGTATTTGGACACACATGTAATTTAATTTCTAATCTCATTTCATTTTTCTCATTTAGATTTTGATAGCAGCAGCCATGATCCGATTGATTTTGTATTGATTTTTATACATATTCTTCCTCTTTCCCCTCGGATTTTGTTGCTTTTTTTTGTTTTTGTTGTTTTTTCTTGCTTGAATGATTGATGTATGGATGATGATGGGGATGGAGATTCACCTAAATAATGATATTCCTGTTAACTGTGATATCTCAACTTTGTTTTAATTGTTGACATTTGATATTTTGGCTATTGATATGTGAATTATAAGTGTTATTTTTTAGTTGATGACATTTTAATACAATTTGTTGACATTCGATATTCTGGCTATTGATATGTGAATTATAAGTCTTATTTTTTAGTTGTTGACATCTTAATACGAGTTGTTGACATTCGATATTCTTGGTATTGATATGTGAATTATAAGTGTTATTTGTTAGTTGTTGACATTTTAATACGAGTTGTTGACATTCGATATTCTCGGTATTGATATGTGAATTATAAGTGTTATTTGATAGTTGTTGACATTTTAATATGAGTTGTTGACATTCAATATTCTCGCTATTGATATGTGAATTATAAGTGTTATTTTTTTGGTGGCAGGAGGAATTGCTGCATTGTTACGATGTGATGGCGGCGGCGGCGGGGCTGTTGACGCCGACGAATGTGCTGGATTTCAGCTGCTCATTTTCTAGCAGTCAAATTGAGAATTCCGCCATTAATGAATCGCCTCAGCTTTCTCATAACAAGAAGAGGTTGATTTCTGCTCAGTGATTTAAGCTCGTGTATGAATCTTGCATTAGATGTCGAATTAGTGTTGATTACTTGATGATTTTTCACAAATTTACAGTAGCTTGAATCTAGCTTAAAAAAATACTACTGATGTTGTGCAGAGCCGCAAAAAATACTACTGATGATGGTCTTCTCGTTTTGGATTGAAGTGGCATGTTCAACTCATGAATTATATTCACTGATTTTGTCGTTTCCGAAAAGTTTGTTTGCGGGTGTAAGATTCTTTTGGTAGATAATGATAGTCTGGATATGAATTGGAAATATGCCTGTTTAAATTTTACTTCCATATTTTATTTATTTTCATTGCTCTGTTTGGATCACTGTACATGAGTTGCATGATGGTTGCTCACTGGATTTAGAATTCCAGTTGAGAGTCTCTAAACGACAAAAGCTTAAATCCTCATCTCTCAAATTTGTATATCGCAATAAGGTCAATTCTTATAATTTCTGAGTTTTCAAAAGTGATATATATGTATATCTGCATCTTATATTTTGTAGATTAGTTCTGGTGTATACTAATATGAAAATAATCAGCACTTTGAGAAATTTTTTGTAAGTCAAGTGATACCACTCTAATTTTATGATAAACTTGCTAGGAGTGTCATGACCGCACTTTGCACTTTCTAAGGATAGAAAGCCCGGTTGATCGTGACTAGGGGAGGATGAAAGAAGCGGGGAAGAAAGGGGAAAATTGTGGCACAACTGAATTTGAACTGAAATAACTTGGAATATATATAAAAATCAGAGTGCATGGTACAAGAGAATGAAATCTCGACTTTTACATTTCAGCGGAAGAGTCAAGAGCAGATGACATCGTGTATGGAGACACGACGCATCCAAGTACTATTCTATCGAAGGATCTTCATCGTCTATGCTCAACACCGCCCGCCGTCATCACTGCTCAACCTGCATATTTTTAAAACATATGCAGGGCTGAGTACTCTCAGTGGACACGTGCCGAAAACAAAAACATACATTATATAGTTGTCAAGCCATCACAGTAACACACGGGGGTTTTTCTTAAAAGGCCCGAGCTTACTAAGTTCTTTTGTGAGCTAAAAGTTCGACTACGGACTAGGTTCTTTCATCATTCATCATTCATTCATAAATCAACTTCCATTCATAAATCCATTCCATGCATTCATCAATCCATTCCATTCATTCATAAATCCATTCCATTCGTGAATCCATTCCATCTGTGAATCCATTTCCATTCATAAATCCATTCCATTCGTGAATCCATTCCATCTATAAATCCATTCCATTCGTGAATCCATTCCATCTATAAATCCATTCCATTCGTGAATCCATTCCATTCGTGAATCCATTCCATCTGTGAATCCATTTCCATTTATAAATCCATTTTATAAATCCATTCCATTCGTGAATCCATTCCATTCGTGAATCCATTCCATCTATAAATCCATTCCATTCGTGAATCCATTCCATCTATAAATCCATTCCATTCGTGAATCCATTCCATTCATAAATCCATTCCGTTCGTAAATCCATTTCATTCCATGACATTCAATCTCATTCATCAAAACAAAACATTTATGGCATGACAACAATTTTGAAAAAAAGAAGCATAGCTCAATTTTGAGAAAAAGATGATTTTCCTTAACTTCAAAGTATTTGATTTATATCCGCACTAGTGTGCTGGATATTAAAAGAAAGCCCACCTGGTATGCTTATTCTTCAATTCGATTATTCGCTTTGACCTCACTTGCCCTCGAGCAATTTATCCTTTGAAAATAAATAGCGCGACGCGCTAATTAGTACTCGAACTATTTCTCCTTGGAAAGAATGCATGTATCCTATGGCATAGCACCTATATCCTTAGTCTTGTCTCATAGAATCTCTAGTCCTTTCTCGGGCTTTATTAAGTTGTAGGATTTATTTGTCCACTTAAACTAAATTCGGAGAAGTACCATTATCTTTAAAATAATTACTTGAGCATTTAATATGGATTCTTGGAAAATCCTTTCTTAAATCTTTTCTTTGAATTTTCTTAAGGCCGCCCATGGCGTCGCGGGGCGACGCCGGTCGGCTTTCGCGTCCCCAACTACATCTTTTCCCATCTTTGGAACTTAGCAAATTATTCGGGAATTAATCAATTGAGCTCCAACTCAAGTCCTTAAATTAATCTGGTCCAACAAATAACTTCTTAAGTCCAAAATTAAGAGTTCTCGGCCCAAACAGTAAACCCATTGGCCCACTAATTAAATAGCAATCCCTCAATTAAAACTAGAGTCCAATATTTTATAATCTCTAGGCCCAAATCTCCCT
Source organism: Salvia hispanica (assembly GCF_023119035.1). Classification (NCBI taxonomy): domain Eukaryota; kingdom Viridiplantae; phylum Streptophyta; class Magnoliopsida; order Lamiales; family Lamiaceae; genus Salvia; species Salvia hispanica. The sequence continues at coordinate 21,136,108 of NC_062968.1, read as the reverse complement.
TTTATTTAAATACTTACGGCCCAAACTTAATTAAATGGGGACCCAACAACAATCATTTCTTTGGCCCAACCTCTTAATCAATTACTAAGGCCCAAACATAATATTACAAAGTCCAAATCTAGACTCCCTTCCATCCATCCATCGGTCAAACTCTCTCTTTCTCTCCTACATTTCTCAAAATCAAGAATTGGGGAAAACCAGATCGGAGAAGAAATGGCGGTGCCTCCTCCACTCTCCGCCCCGCGACCTCTCCGGCGAATCGCCATCTTCGGCGTTGCCGGAGCTCCCTCCTTCTTCTCCTAAAACCCTTTCTCTTCTTATCATAAAACCCCACAGTAAATCCCCAAATTAAAATCACATCGAAGAACCCGGCGGCGTCTCCTCCTCGTGCTCGCCGCTGCTCCGGTCGGCGTCTCCTCTGCGTCGCCGGCAGCGCATAGCACGCACCGCCGCTGCTCCATCGTCTTCTCTCTCCGTCCCTTCTCTTCCTCGGCAGAATCGCGCCTCACCTGCGTCGCCGGGCGAACTCGCCTCAGCGTTCTCCGACGAGCGCTCTCCGTCCAGCGCCGGCGTCCTCGGCGAACCCAGCAGTAGAGAGGAGGCATCGCCTCCTTCTCTCTCTCTCAGCCGCGTCCTGCAGCTGCTCTACGGAAATTTTCGGACTCCGTCGACGCTCGCTCGTTGCCCGGCAGCCCCTCCGCCTAAGCTAAGCTTCCTCCCCTTCCCCTTCTACTCAATTTTTACAATAAAAACAAAGCTTTAGGGGCTCTCTAGTGCTTATTGATTCGAAACTTGGCTGTACTTAATCACTGGAAGGAGCTTGCTATTGTTTTTGCTACACTTAGTCTTGTTTCTATGATTGTCATACTTGTGGTTTACTGATTTGGGAGTATCCCATACTTGACTAAGCATTGGTACCATGTGTTGATGTTTGGTTCTTTATGCTCGCTACTGTTATGAATACTCTATTGAGCTTCTAAGAATCTAAGTTATTGGCTATCTATTATGGTTGATCTACATGATGCGATGGAGATGGTTGTTGAGGTTGTTACCTCACTTTGATGAATCCTCTTGGATGGGACCGATGTCCAGCCTCAAAATCTCCTCCTTGCTCCTCCTCCCTCCCTTGCTATATTCCTTGACTTATTTGGTGAAATTGTAGTGTTGAGAATGAGGGGAGGAGAAGGAGATTGGGGCTGCTTATATATTCTTCCATTTTGGCAGTTTGTGCTTGAGACTTGGAGGCAAAGACTCCTATTTTGGGGCTACCAGCTCTACCTCTTTTGAGCTTCATGTTCATGTTATTCTTACCTCTTTGGTGCAAGTTATGGGCTGCCCACTATGGCTGACCTCATGGATCCTATTTTTCATTCTTTTGATGCTTCTAAAAGAGCTCTCCTTCTCATACCAAATGTTTCTATTCCCTCTTTGGGAAAGTTAGAATATCTTGGTCTATGGAGCAAGATGTTGCTTTGCACACCCCAGTTTACTACATTGGTGAAAGTCTCAACTCTTGCTCTTTTTGTTGCTAGATTCTAACCCCTTTTGGTGCTACTTGTAGGTACATGAGTTGTCAACACTTGGAGCTTTGTGGAGGTGGAATCAAGAAGGATGGATGAAGATCTTTCTCATGTCATCTCTATTATCTAATTTTTCAAAGTAGCTAAAATCCCAATTGTAGACTGGAAAGTCCTAAAATAGTAGCTTTGAATTTCTTTGTCTAAGTGTGGCCTCTTTTAGGAGTAGACTAGAATATTTGTTTGTAGGAAGCCATCTAATGTAAGCATGTACTAATTGTATTTAAATTCCTCCAAGAATTTATCTAATAAAAGCATAGCCTTTACTTTTATCCTTGAAATATAAATTTCCTTGCACTTTATTTCCAATCTTCTCTTTGTCCAATTTTTTTTTTATTTTTTTTATACTCCAAAATCTTTAGACGAAAACTCGGGGTGTTACAAGGAGACTATTGACAGCATGGATTAGTTACTTTATCTGTGGAGTAACTTATCTTAACTCTATTTTCTAGACCAGAAACTGAGAAATAGGAGTCTGCTGCTGATGCTGTTCTTGTAGGGCCATTAGTTAATTTATGAACTGGTTCTTCTCTTCATAAGACTCAGCTTAAAATCTAAGAGGCCACACTTTCAAGAATTATTTTTGAGTTGTTGACACTATATACAAGTTGTTGACAAATTGTTAACATTTGATATACAAGCTATTGTTAAATACTACGAGGAATATAGGAGGAATCTGTACGGTGGATTGACGCATAATGCTCTACTCGTTGATGCAGTTGGCACACTCGTCGTTCCGGCTCAACCTATGGCTCAGGTTTGTTGTTCCTCATGCTTTCGATTTTGAGTAGCTGTTTCATTATGCTAAACAAGTAATTGTTAATTGTGTTAGTTTGAAGGTGCGAGTTGATGTTTTTGGAATATGTTTTGGAGTTTTCTCATGAATAATCCATCGAGTAGCTGTTTCATTTGAATTGAGTTGGAAACGAATTGGTTTCTTCGCAGTTGCACTTCAATTCTCGTTTGATTAACTTTATCACTCTGTTATTAATGTTTCATTGAGGGTTATAATGCAGTTGCTATGTCTGTTGCAACAAAACAAATGCATTTCTTTCTTTCTTACTTTATTTTTTCTTTTCTTTTTTGTGTTTTTTCAAGTTTTAAATGTTTGATTTCGTGTCATTATATTGATATGTGAATTATAAGTATTATTTGTTAGTTGTTGACATTTTAATACGAGTAGTTGACATTCGATATTCTCGGTATTGATATATGAATTGTAAGTATTATTTGTTAGTTGTTGACATTTTAATACGAGTTGTTGACATTCGATATTCTCGGTATTGATATGTGAATAGTAAGTGTTATTTGTTAGTTGTTGACATTTTAATACGAGTTGTTGACATTCGATATTCTCGGTATTGATATGTGAATAATAAGTGTTATTTTTTAGTTGTTGACATTTTAATACGAGTTGTTGACATTCGATATTCTCGGTATTGATATGTGAATAATAAGTGTTATTTGTTAGTTGTTGACATTTTCATACGAGTTGTTGACATTCGATATTCTCGGTATTGATATGTGAATAATAAGTGTTATTTGTTAGTTGTTGACATTTTAATACGAGTTGTTGACATTCGATATTCTCGGTATTGATATGTGAATTATAAGTGCGATTTGTTAGTTGTTGACATTCAATATTCTCGGTATTGATATGTGAATTATAAGTGTTATTTTTTAGTTGTTTACATTTTAATAAGTGTTATTTTATTGAATGTTGAAGATTTGAATATTTGAAGAATGTCGAAGATTTGAAGATTTGAATGTTTTGAGGATTTGAATGTTGAAGATTTGAAGATTTGAAGAATGTTGAAGAGTTGAAGATTTGAATGTTGAAGATTTGAAGATTTGAATGTTAAAGATTTGAAGATTTGAATGTTGAAGATTTGAAGATTTGAAGATTTGAATGTTGAATATTTGAAGGTTTGAATGTTGATGAGATTTGAAGATTTGAATGTTGAAGATTTGAAGATTTGAATATTGAAGATTTGAAGATATGAATGTTGAAGATTTGAAGATTTGAATGTTGAAGATTTGAAGATTTCAAGATTTGAACGTTGAAGATTTGAAGATTTGAAGACTTTGCAACTAGAGTTTTAGAGAGGATTTTAGAAAATGAATTCAAACACAATTTAATGAAAAGACAATTATACCCCCGTGTTGACATAATGTGATAGTTGTTGACATTAAGTTAATCTTGTGAATTAGTGGCTGAGATTGCATCTCATTTCTCAATTATACCCAAAAATCTCATCCTAACAAGACCCTATATATATATATATATAGAGGGGCATGTTAGGATGCCACCACCCCTTAAAATAACACCATACCACCATTCCTAGCCAATCATTTGTACATGTAGACGAATAATAAGCTGCCACGTGGCAAAAAAAAAATCTGAAAAAAGACGGCCAGCAATTTGCTGGTCTTTATCCAGCAATATCCGACACACTATACAACAATCTATAGATTGCTGTGTAGTGTTTGTAATATTGCTGTGTAGCGTTTATAATATTGCTGTATAAGTGGTGTCACGATGTCATTTTAAGAGGGGTTGTCATTTTAACAGAAACCTATATATATATATATATATAAAACCTATATATATATATATATAGAGTCCCATTATTCACAAATCCAGTCTTAAAGACCGAACTAGAGACCAAATTAGGGCCCTTAGATCTAGATTTTAATGGATGAGATTAAACCATGCCTCATGAATTTCGCTACTTCATTATGTAAGCAATATACTTCAAATCAGGGGTATTTCGGTCAAATTACATCTAGGGTAAAAATTTCAACGTTGTTTCTCCTCATTCACGCTGTGCATCTTCTTTCTCATCTCTCTCGCTCTCTTCTTCTCCAAATCGAAGAATACTTCTCCAAATCGAAGAATTCTTCTACAAAGCGACACTAATCTTCTTCTCCAAATCGACGTTCATTTCTACCGCAAATCGACGCTCATTTCTACTGCAAATCAATGCTCAAACGTTGTTTCTCTGCCGAAATCGATGACTCCACAACTTCCTCTTCTACAATTGACGACATCTCAAACCTATTCAAGTCGAAATGTGATCTGTGGTTTGCACTCGAAATGTTGACACTCGCAAATCGTTTACCGAAGGTGAAACTGCCTATTTGCTTGGAGTATCTGTGGGGTTTCAATTGTGATTCGAGCATGAAGAGACATAGTAGAAGAGGAAAGCAGTCTAAGGTAAGAGATGGTTGCTTGGAGTTGTGCCTTTGATGTGTTCATAGAAATGTTTCAAAGAATGTAGAGGTTTGATTAATTCATATACAGTGAAAACGTAGGGAAACTTGGATTTTCGTATGTATATGGCATTTGCTTGATCAAATACCGGAATGAAGTAAAACCGTAGTCCAATGAAGTAATAATGTTTTAAAATGAAGTAAAATCCTACTAGAATGAAGTAAATATCTATTCATTTTTAATTTATTATATACCAGATTGATTTGTGTTTGTTATAATTTTTGACTAACAACAGTTAGATTTTATGTTTTACACCAGTGTTTTGTTTTATTTGCCAAATAAAGTATATGTCCAAGCCTGGTCGTAGATTTGCCAAATGAAGAAATAAAGGATTTGTCCAAGCTTGGTCGTAGATTTGCCAAATGCTACGTGGTTGGTCGGCATTCAAGGAATTGTGACAAAACAAATGAGAAGAAAAAACAACTATAAGTAATGAGCTGTTTTATTGATATTCTCTTGTTAGGATTTTGATTTTCTAAAAATGTTGTGATACATTTATTTGTTTGTAATTTATTACTTCATTCAAATAGGTTTGATACTTCATTCCAGTAGTTAACCACTTCATTTTGATACTTTGTTACTTCATTCCATTTTGAATTTGAATCTGTCTAACTTTTTGCAAACTTTAAAGTGAATAGACTGTATGAAGTTTTTTTATTCATATGTTAATACTGAACCTATTCATTTAAAGAAAACTATATGTACCTGCATTATTAAGGTATTTCCACATCCACGGTATTTATTATGATGTATTCGTATAGTTTGTTGTCGTTTAAATTTTTGAAGGTAAAATAAAATCTCATTTCAAAAAACACATAATAACTCTACTAATGAAGTACTTTTATGCATTTTGTCAGTTCATATTACTTCATTATTTGAGCTTATAACTTCATCACGTGTGTTATTTAGTTCATTACAATACTAATTCTTCACAAACTATACATACAACACAGTTCTCCATCCGTTCTTCCCCACTCTGAAAAATTCCTTCAATCTACCGCTATGATTTCCAACAAAAATCCCTCAAAATCGAACCAGATGACGATAAATTGTTCTCTAGCTCGAATCAAGCAATATATGCATTTCTTTTTCGAGTAATTCTCCCGAGTAGTATTTTATTTTCCAATGTATAAATTTTCCAATAATCTGCATAACAACTAAAATATACAAAACAAGAAAGAACTAACACACACGAAGATTAACACAACAAATCATGAAGTAACTCAAATAATTTGGATTTGACAACCAATCATGAATTAACACGCAAAGAATAAAGTAGATGCACGTATGAATAAAGTAGAGATCACTCTTCCTCGTCTGCTCCCTAATATAGTTTATTACTTCAGTAGATTTATTACTTCATTCCAATAGTTAATTACTTCATTCCAGTAGATTACTACTTCATTCCACTTTGAATTTGTTTAACCTTTTTACAAAATTTAACCTTTATTATAGAACTCAGTAGCATCACCAAGTTTAGGAAAAATCTGTCCTATATAGGGCTTCAGTTGGGATGGACAGTCAGGTAAGTATGACACTGATATAAAACATGCAAACTATTGTTAGTGAAAAATTAAAACAAACAATTTATGCCTACAAATTTAGTTCATTATAACAACAATTTAGTTCATTCAGCTGTGTTATTACTTCATTATAACAACAATTTAGTTCAATAAGAGTCGAATTGATGGCATACTTTAATGTGCAAACAACACATCAGTTAATGATGTTACTTCATTATAATGATTTATTACTTCATTTTTACTGTGATTTACTTCATTATTATGTATTATTACTTCATTTTAGTAATAAAACCTAATGTATATATAGATCATTTATATTACTTCATTATCATAACTTATTACTTCATTATATGAATTCAATACTTCATACTAACTAGATTATAGTTAATAGGAAAACAAATAATTTATATTACTTTATTATCATAATTTATTACTTCATCCTATCAATTTACTATTTTATTAAAAAGAATATGTAGTTCATTTTAATGTGCAAACAAGTCAGCAGCTGAGTTAAATCTTAAAACCCTAAAACCATGCAACACAGTAAATAGATAGTTCATATTTAGTATCTATTACTTCATTACAAATGCTTTATTACCTCATTTTACGAAATTACTACTTCATCAAACAGAAAAGTATGCACTGTTGTTACCGCCCGCATTAATTCGACTCAGAGCATGTCAGCATACTTTACTAGTCTTAGAAATCATACTTTAATTTGGGGCTGATAGTTCTTTTTTCATTGTTCATATTTAATTTGGGGGTGAAGTAAACATTATAGTTCATATTTATAGAATTTGGAGTCCTATTGGATGAAGTAAAAACCTAGTATAATGAAGTAGTAACTTTTTGGAATGAAGTAATAAACCTACTGGAATAAATTGTACTATTATTTTACATTAATAAAGTAAAACACCTTGTTCAATGAATTTGAAAGAAACATGTGTTGAATCATATGAAAACCTATTGGAATGAACTAAAATCCTAAATGAATTAAGTAATGTCCCATTTGAATAAAGTAATAAACCTACTGGAATAAAGTAAAAATATGTTCATTTCCAATTAATTACGTAATGGATGAAATGAAGTAATACACTTACTTGAATGAAGTATAAACGTACTAGAATGAAGTAAAAATATATTCATTTTCAATTTATTACGTACTGGATTGAAGTAATAAACCTATTGGAATGAAGTAAAAACCTACTAAAATGAAGTAATACCTACTAGAAATAAGTTATGCACTGGTATTTCTCAATTTATTAGAACAATATGTTATACGTCAATATTAATAGTCATTTGGTTCTTTTCATTTCTAATATTATTCATTCATTATATATTACTTCATTTAACCAAGCTATTACTTATTTCAGATAGTTCCATCACTTCATCTATTAGTTTGTAATTTATTACTTCATTTTTTTTGTTTTCTGACAATATAATGATACATTTATTTGTCTGTAATTTATTACTTCATTCCAGTAGGTTGATACTTCATTTTAGTGGTTAATTACTTCATTACATGTGATTATAACTTCATCAAGTACGTTATTTAGTTCATTACAAATATAATTTTTCGCAAACTATGCATACAACATGGTTCAATTCATATTACTTCTGTAATACCCCGACTTTTTCTACCTTTTATTTGTTCTCCAAGACATTGTTTGTGTAGCCGAAATTTTTTTGCATTCAATTCTTTTCGATGATTAATGGAATGGGCTTTCCGTTAATAGAAATTGGGCCATGATCTATTTCATTTTTTTTGTCAAGCCAATTCTTTTCTCGAGGCCCGATTATTAAAGCCCAAGTGAGCTTCATTGTTTATGCAATTGCACAAAATCAACCACTCCCTTTCTGTTGAGGAATTTTTGGCCATGATCTGTAACCACCGAAAGATTGTAACGAATCCAGTTCAGTTGATATCTATATACTACAAGTCTTCTCACAATTTGAAGTTACATTACTTTCATTAAATTCTAGAACCGAGAGAGGGAGAGGATGGGTGGCGCTGTTTAGAGTTTTAATCCGGGGGGCGAGGAGTTGAGTGAGGCGACGGATTTTGTGTTGGAGCAGCGGCTTAGGCCATCACAGGCGTCGAGAGGAACGAGGCGACGGCGGCGACCGGCTGCTGATGAGGAGGGCGAGAGAGGCGACTGCCGCACGGCGGCAGCGGCGAGGTGGTGCTCGAGGTCACGAATGGCAGCAATAGGCGTCGAGCAGCAGGGGCTGACGGCGGATCACGAGATGTCGGCACACAGTGACAGCAGCGGCGTGAGAAAGGCAGCGATGGAGACTCGCCGCTGTTCAGATTTGGACGCGGTGGGTAAGGCCGTGAAAACTAACGACTGTGCAGTTCCGGCAGACTGAGCGACTAGGCGGCGGATACCGACTCGACAGAGAGACGGCGGCGCTGTAAATTAAGAAAGAGAAGATGGAGAGATGAGCTAGACAGAGGGAGAGCTGGCCAAAAAGAGAAAGGGGATGGTATTGAGAAATCAATGAAGAGTTTGAAATTCTCAATTTGGTGTTGATTTCCGCGAGTGGGAACAGCAGCGGAGCTTTCACCGGATTGGGGTTTTCGATTTGAAAGAGAAGCAGAGAGAAAGGAGACAGAGATGAGAAAGAGAATTGGCGACGCGCCAGCTCACGCAGCTTGAGTGCGCGAATTGTCGCAGCAGTGCCGACGACTGTGACTCCAGGCGAACCAACGGGCTCCGGACGCGGGATGACAGCAGCAGCAGCTGGAGTCCACCGCAGCAGCGGCGAAGGACAGTGAAGCGTCGAATGAAGTAAAAGAAAACAGGAGGCAGAGGCTTCCAGATTTCACAACTTAAATCGAAACTGGACCGAACTAGAAAAGAAAAGAGAAAGAGTGAGAAGTGACGGCGAGAGAGAAGGCAGACGGAGTTGGACATTTTCACATTCCATTGGGGGTTTACGTAATGAGAAAATGAGATGTGAGTATGGCCCTTTGTTCTATATAATACCATAAGTTTTGTTTCAAGCAGTATTGATAAATAGTAGGCTAAAGTTTTAATTAGGGACTTGGGCAACTTGTTTATCTAAGTTGGACTGGAAATCAATTACAAGAGTGATGAAGGCTCGGGTGGCAGTAAAAGAAGGGGAGATCAAGGGTAAGATTTAATATCGCGTAGGATGCATGCATTGTTTTAACTTAAACTATTTTCGTAAAGTCTAATTCCTGTATATTATGTTTATTCATAAAAGGGTGATTTTTGCAAGCTATTTGAGAACGGAATGGAAAGACAAGTTGATGATTTTAAGCGAATGAGGTGGGCTTTCTTTTTAAATAAGGACTATGTCCTAAGCATGTTATTTTGAAATGATGGGAGATATGTTTGTCATGCCATATTTTATTTTTGTGATGCTGTGGGACCTATCTGAAGTGGCTTTTGCCATGTATGGTTAACGAATTCGGGTCTGACTAGGGAGTGAGTCCCTACTCAGGCTGGTGTACACCCAGTAGATCGTGCGCTATCTCTTTGAGTTGGCCGGTCTAGTGACTTGGAATGTGGCCACATTCCTTGTCATGTAGTTCAGATATGGTATGGTGATGTTGATGATGTTGAGGTTGATGGTGATGATGATGTTGGTGAAATGTTTTAGTAACTCGGGCCCCTTTCAAAGTTAAAACCCCGAGGTCACTCGTTAATGGCATGATAAACAATTTTTTTTGAAAAACGTTTTCGGCATGAGTCCACTGAGTGCATCAAGTACTCAGCCCTGCATTTGTTTTAAAAAAAATGTGCAGGTTGAGCGGTGACGAGCGCGGTGGGTGTTGAGCATAAAAGTGAAGAAGATGTTTTACAAATGTTCGGATTATGTTGTGTCTCCATACATGACATTATTCTTCTCTCGAATGCTTTCGCTGAATATTGTTTCTTTTGAGTTCTTGTATTGTAGAGATAATATTCTTTTGAGTTGTTGATTATTGAGATACTCTAATTGGAGCTATTCCCATTTATATCGAGCTTTGGTTGAATTTTGCTGTTTTCCCCTTTCTTTCCCGCTTCTTTAATCCTCCTCTGGTCGCGATTCACCGTGTTTTCTATCCTTAGAAAATGCGGGCGTGACAAAGTGGTATCAGAGCAATTTTTCTTTCCGCTCTGGACCCGAGAGTCTTTTTCAGTATTAGTCTAGATTCGATTCGCTAGACTAAAAAGTGTGTATTGAAGGCTCAACATCCAGCTTTGCCACGCTCAACCGAGAAAGAAGTAATTTTTTTTTTTTTTCATGCGAAATTTTTATGAGAAAGTTTTGGAGAAAGCAAGATGAGAAATTTTGAGAAAGAAATATGAGCAAGTTTTGAAGAGGAAGTAGATGATGTTTTGCATGGTAAAGCAAGAACCATTTTTGTAATGTTTGAGATAAGAAAGAGTTTAGAGTTTGGCGTTTAGAAAGTTTTGCATCGATGTTTGATGTGCTAATAAAAAAAAGAGGAGATTTTGTGGTGAAGTCGTATGTTTTGCGAAAGAAATGACTAGTTCATGCATGGATGGGATTTGGGTAAAATGTTTATGTTTATGGAAAATTGTTGAAAAGTTATTGAAATTTTTAGTTCAAAGGAAAACGTGTTAGCATTTTATTTTGGGAAATGTAGTTTTAGAATAATATGAGAAGTATGATAATGTTACAATATAAGAGCGAGATGTTATATTTTATGTTTATTTGTTATTGAAGTATGATACACGTAGTAAGTGATGGTTTACGGACGTTGAAGTATGAGGTGTATTATGAAAGTGTTGAGGGAAGGAAAGTATTAGTGGAATCATAGAATACCTAAGATGTATGTTAAATTGAATGATATCGAACTTAGTTGTTGACAATTTATCTATCGCTTTTCCGAGCGATGAAAATGAACGAGAAATGGAAGGTGGGTGAAATCCCTAAATTATCAAGATATGAGACGAGAAGATCGAGATAGAGGATGGAGGCCGGTGGGCCATGAAACTTTTTCTATTTTTGAATTATGCGAAATTTTGGAGCAAGCTAGGTGCGAACCATTTTATCTCTAGTTGGATAATTACTATTTCCTATCGTTTCCCCTAAACGTTAAGAACATAAGAATATGATTAAGATCTCAAGAAGAGAAGGATAGTGAGGACTAAATGAAGTTTCAAATGTGCGAGGAGTCGAGACAAGAAGATTTGTTAGACGATGTATCCATGCAACGACGAGAGATCGTAATCACGATTTAAGTTAGTATAGTCTATCTTGTGTAATTTCCTAAAAGTAGCAACACGATGGAGACGACCTTTATTGCAGGCAGAGAAGCACGCGGATGATTAAAATGTTTTAAGAGAATGATTGTTATAACATGCAAGGATATTATGAAGATATGGCTTTCGACTGCCTATAATTAATTTGTTGTAATGACGTGATGAATATCAACTTGGAATCTACGGTTTCTTAGAATGATGTTACCATGTTTGGGCTCGCGAAGATGAATAAGGGAGTGCAACATCATAGTTAGAATGAACAATTTTAATCAACAGTACTTACTTGGATTTTAAGAAATTCTTTTTCGAAACCTTTTGATTAACGGTGAGCCCTTGTCTATTTAAGACCTTGTTTGACTCGCACTTTGCAAGTATGCCATTATTTCTTTTTTTTCCTATGTCAAGTCATGACTCATTTCAGTTCTAGGAAATTGGAGTTTGCCCTTATAAAATCGGACACGTTGACTGGTCGTATCATTCTTTGAACAATATTTTGATATTATGAGCTTCCAGCATTGTTTCTTTTTCCTATGAAAGTAGTAACTCACTTCCAGTTTTCGGATATCGGGTTTTTATCTCATATTTCCAGACACCTTGAGGGGTTGTAGTATTTTGACTCATCATTCATTTGAGCAAGATTTTGATTTCGTGAGCTCCTGTCATTTAACTGCATTTGTACGGTTACCTTCATTATGATCATGTATCCCAGACATGCTATCTGAAATGGTGGAATATTCTTCTTGAACTGTTGTTCACTTTTCTTTATTTCGTAATCATGCACTCCATGTGGCAAGTTCTTTCTTGGTGAAGTGAAATTCTTTTAACGCGGTTCCACTACATATATTGTTACATGCTCAGATATTTTTCTTTCTGCAACACCAAGTTAAGGCTATCATGTCTTTTTTTTTTCCTTAACGGGTTTGATCTAGTTGATTTTTATTTTTCCCCCAAAAGGTTCTTTCACTTTGAGTTGTCTTTAACCCACCGCGAACCTATTGATGTAACATCATCATTCTGCATTGTGATGTTGTTGAACCAAAATCAATGTTGCTTCACACCAATGCCTATTTTTTTTAAAAATCCTCATGCGATTGAATATTTCAGGTCTTGACATGTTTGAACCATCATTCATTGATGTAAGAAATTTTCGTATAATTGATCGGACAATTAAACTATCTTGTTTGGCAGCCTCCTATGGAACTTGATATATAATCCAGTTTCATGTTATTATCATGGTCTATCTCGTGTCCTTTCGAGCTCTCATCTAAAGTAAATTCTTAAGATCTATCAGTTTTATTTGACACCGGTTAAACCTTTTAATTCTCGGAATGGACGTGTTAAGTTCAATGGAATTTAGTCCCTGCCTTGTTTTCAAACCAATTGTTGCAAGTTGGTGAAGAGATTTGAAAGAGTCGAGCTAGAAACGTTGTTCTTATTTCCTTGATTAATTATGGAGTGTTTCCGATAAAAGACATTTTGAATAGTGATTCTTCAAGTTGAAATCAGTTTCTATCCAAGTAAGACTATTTGATAAATTTTTGAGTTCTTGGTACTAGACCTCAAGTGAAAGGATGAAGTTGAGCTTTTCGGATACACACGAGAAATAAGTTTCTTTAAACAGACACGCGCCGAAATTACACACCAATCAGGAGCGTCAACATAACTAATAAACGAAACATTAAATATTCTGCATCTACGAGACCGCTTGTAGCGAGATGCTAAGGGATAGATAGGGTTGATGGAGAGGGAGATGATCGAGAGGTGATGGGGCAGCGAGAAGATGAGCCGATAACTGACTGCAGCTGTTCGGGCCAAACTTGGCGGCGACGAAGAGGTAGAGGCAGCGGCGGCAGAGAGGCGGTGGTTTCTGGGCGACTACGGTGGTGAATGGTGACGGACAGCAGCTCGCGTCGGTGAATTTGTGAAGAACGGTGGCAGCGGCGGTGCCGAGTTTTGCCGGAGAGGAGTATCAGAACGGAAAAAAGAGAGAGGTGGTAGTCAGATTTGGAGACGGCGTGAGCAAGAGAGAGATTGAGGGTTCTATTCTGAGGTGATGCACGATGGAGATGATTGAGAGAGATTGAACGTATATTTTTTTGAGATGATGCACAGTGAAGAAGAAAGAGGGCAGACTCCTCCTTTTTTTTGTGTTTCGATTGACTTTAGTAAAATAAGTTGGACTTATTTTGTTGATGGATTAACGTTGGAAATGTTAGATGGGCTAGGGACTTGTTCTGACTTGAGCCAAGATAGTTAAAGAGGAAGTGAAGGATATGCTAATGTGCTTGTTTAAAGGTCTTCCAAACTCATGGAAGAGATTAATCAGCGGACAAAATTTCAGTCGGAGTAAGCATTTCGAATTCAGAAAATTAAACGAACAAGATGAGAGAGATAACATAATTTTTTTTGAATGACATAAGCAAATTTCGGGACGAAATTTTGTTAAGGTGGGTAGATTGTAATACCCCGACTTTTTCTACCTTTTATTTGTTCTCCAAGACATTGTTTGTGTAGCCGAAATTTTTTTGCATTCAATTCTTTTCGATGATTAATGGAATGGGCTTTCCGTTAATAGAAATTGGGCCATGATCTATTTCATTTTTTTTGTCAAGCCAATTCTTTTCTCGAGGCCCGATTATTAAAGCCCAAGTGAGCTTCATTGTTTATGCAATCGCACAAAATCAACCACTCCCTTTCTGTTGAGGAATTTTTGGCCATGATCTGTAACCACCGAAAGATTGTAACGAATCCAGTTCAGTTGATATCTATATACTACAAGTCTTCTCACAATTTGAAGTTACATTACTTTCATTAAATTCTAGAACCGAGAGAGGGAGAGGATGGGTGGCGCTGTTTAGAGTTTTAATCCGGGGGGCGAGGAGTTGAGTGAGGCGACGGATTTTGTGTTGGAGCAGCGGCTTAGGCCATCACAGGCGTCGAGAGGAACGAGGCGACGGCGGCGACCGGCTGCTGATGAGGAGGGCGAGAGAGGCGACTGCCGCACGGCGGCAGCGGCGAGGTGGTGCTCGAGGTCACGAATGGCAGCAATAGGCGTCGAGCAGCAGGGGCTGACGGCGGATCACGAGATGTCGGCACACAGTGACAGCAGCGGCGTGAGAAAGGCAGCGATGGAGACTCGCCGCTGTTCAGATTTGGACGCGGTGGGTAAGGCCGTGAAAACTAACGACTGTGCAGTTCCGGCAGACTGAGCGACTAGGCGGCGGATACCGACTCGACAGAGAGACGGCGGCGCTGTAAATTAAGAAAGAGAAGATGGAGAGATGAGCTAGACAGAGGGAGAGCTGGCCAAAAAGAGAAAGGGGATGGTATTGAGAAATCAATGAAGAGTTTGAAATTCTCAATTTGGTGTTGATTTCCGCGAGTGGGAACAGCAGCGGAGCTTTCACCGGATTGGGGTTTTCGATTTGAAAGAGAAGCAGAGAGAAAGGAGACAGAGATGAGAAAGAGAATTGGCGACGCGCCAGCTCACGCAGCTTGAGTGCGCGAATTGTCGCAGCAGTGCCGACGACTGTGACTCCAGGCGAACCAACGGGCTCCGGACGCGGGATGACAGCAGCAGCAGCTGGAGTCCACCGCAGCAGCGGCGAAGGACAGTGAAGCGTCGAATGAAGTAAAAGAAAACAGGAGGCAGAGGCTTCCAGATTTCACAACTTAAATCGAAACTGGACCGAACTAGAAAAGAAAAGAGAAAGAGTGAGAAGTGACGGCGAGAGAGAAGGCAGACGGAGTTGGACATTTTCACATTCCATTGGGGGTTTACGTAATGAGAAAATGAGATGTGAGTATGGCCCTTTGTTCTATATAATACCATAAGTTTTGTTTCAAGCAGTATTGATAAATAGTAGGCTAAAGTTTTAATTAGGGACTTGGGCAACTTGTTTATCTAAGTTGGACTGGAAATCAATTACAAGAGTGATGAAGGCTCGGGTGGCAGTAAAAGAAGGGGAGATCAAGGGTAAGATTTAATATCGCGTAGGATGCATGCATTGTTTTAACTTAAACTATTTTCGTAAAGTCTAATTCCTGTATATTATGTTTATTCATAAAAGGGTGATTTTTGCAAGCTATTTGAGAACGGAATGGAAAGACAAGTTGATGATTTTAAGCGAATGAGGTGGGCTTTCTTTTTAAATAAGGACTATGTCCTAAGCATGTTATTTTGAAATGATGGGAGATATGTTTGTCATGCCATATTTTATTTTTGTGATGCTGTGGGACCTATCTGAAGTGGCTTTTGCCATGTATGGTTAACGAATTCGGGTCTGACTAGGGAGTGAGTCCCTACTCAGGCTGGTGTACACCCAGTAGATCGTGCGCTATCTCTTTGAGTTGGCCGGTCTAGTGACTTGGAATGTGGCCACATTCCTTGTCATGTAGTTCAGATATGGTATGGTGATGTTGATGATGTTGAGGTTGATGGTGATGATGATGTTGGTGAAATGTTTTAGTAACTCGGGCCCCTTTCAAAGTTAAAACCCCGAGGTCACTCGTTAATGGCATGATAAACAATTTTTTTTGAAAAACGTTTTCGGCATGAGTCCACTGAGTGCATCAAGTACTCAGCCCTGCATTTGTTTTAAAAAAATGTGCAGGTTGAGCGGTGACGAGCGCGGTGGGTGTTGAGCATAAAAGTGAAGAAGATGTTTTACAAATGTTCGGATTATGTTGTGTCTCCATACATGACATTATTCTTCTCTCGAATGCTTTCGCTGAATATTGTTTCTTTTGAGTTCTTGTATTGTAGAGATAATATTCTTTTGAGTTGTTGATTATTGAGATACTCTAATTGGAGCTATTCCCATTTATATCGAGCTTTGGTTGAATTTTGCTGTTTTCCCCTTTCTTTCCCGCTTCTTTAATCCTCCTCTGGTCGCGATTCACCGTGTTTTCTATCCTTAGAAAATGCGGGCGTGACAACTTCATTACTTGATGTTATTACTCCATCAAGTGCGTTATTTAGTTCATTAAAATTATAATTCTTCAGAAACTATGCATATAATACAATTATATCCATATCACTTCATTATTTGAGGTTATAACTTCATCAAGTGCGTTATTTAGTTCATTACAATATTAATTCGTTATACAATGCAGTTCTCCAACTGTTCTTCTCCACTCCCAAAAATTCCTTCAATCTACCACGACGATTTCCACCAGAAATCCTTCAAAATCAAACCGGATGACGATAAATTGTTCTCGAAGCTTCTCTAGCCCGAATCAAGCAATATATGCATTTTTGTTTTGAAGAAATACTCCCAAGTAGCATTTTTATTTTGCACTGTATGCTTGCCAATAATTTGCATCACAACTAAACAATATGAAACAAGAAACAAGAAGAAACACACACAAAGATTAACACAACCAATGATATAACTCAAATGTCGTGGATTTGACAGAATTATTTTCTCACTTCTATTCAATTCAGTCAAAAATATCAAGCCTCCTCGTGATGGAGATTTTCCAATGCTAAATTGGATAAACTAATTAAGGCTGAAAGCTGCTAAAGTGGAATATGCACAACTCAAAACAACAGCCAATTCGGCTAGAATTCAAAAACTATAAAACAAATTAGGATTCAAACAAAAGCCCCAACGTTTCAGAGAGTGAGAGAGATAGAGTGATCAAAATTCCGATGGAAGTAATATTCAAACAAATTTCATACTCCCTCCGTCCCAGAAAGATTGTCCCAGTTTATTTTTTGCACTCATTTTGCAAAAATAATAATAAATAGTTAAAGTAGAGAGAAAGTAAAGTAAAAGAGAGAATAATGTAGAGAATAGTCTTACCTACATTATTCTTTCTCTTAATTTACTCTCTTTCAACTTTACCTATTTAATATTATTTTTGTAAAACGAGTATAAAAAATGAACTGGGACAATCTTTCTGGGACGGAGGGAGTAATATGCAAACAATCGAGAACCATATATGTAAAACTACATCATAGTTGTTGTTTACCCTAAATCTGTGACTTAGGTGAATGACCTAGTCAAATGAAGTAATAACCTAATTAAATGAAGTAATATAGAAATCTAAATAATGACGATTTTCACACTTCTTCCCCATTTTGGAATGCCTTCAATCAGCATTCTCCACGCTACTCTTGCAGCTTCTTCTTCTTGGCCATCAATGACAGCTCGTCCGGCATCCTCTCCAGCCCATTTCCTATGGCCCCATGACCTTATCAATTATCTCCTTTTGCATCTCCTTATTCACAATCATCCATGTGTTGAACCGATAATGTCGACGTCGTCGGAGTTGTTCTCTGTCAATTCCTCGACGATGTAATCTCGATTTCGTAATTGATCGATTTTCCGGCGGAGTGTTTGGAGGCGAGCAACTTGAGGGATCCGTAGGGAAGTCTCTGTCTGAAATAGCGAGAGGAACTCCTGATTGACCGCACCAGTGACTCCAAAGATGGAGACGGAGGGGCTGTCCTTACAGAGAGACATGCTGAAGGCGAAAGGGAATTGGGGTCGGGAATGGTGAGAGAGAATTGCAGAGAGAGAAGTGGGTTGGATTTGGAAGGGAGGAAGAACTGCATATTCCGGAAATACCCTTTTACCATTTTAATTAAATAAAATAATAAGAGTTGTGATCAATGTCGAACCAATTTTAAAGACCGAACTAGAGACCAAAGCTCATCCACTCATTAATCACATCTAATGGTTATTAATAATTATACATTGTCTCATTATTTTATTTAATTAAAATGGTAAAAGGGTATTTCCGGAATATGCAGTTCTTCCTCCCTTCCAAATCCAACCCACTTCTCTCTCTGCAATTCTCTCTCACCATTCCCGACCCCAATTCCCTTTCGCCGAGTTGTGATCAATGTCGAACCAATTTTAAAGACCGAACTAGAGACCAAATCTAGGCCATTAGATCTAGTTTTTTTGATGAGATGTGCTGCTGCGAAAATTTTTTCTGCTTCATTACTAGCCCATTTTACTTCATTGTATAGGTTTATTACTTCATTATGTACCTAATACCTTGAAACTACAACATGTTTTTACTTGCTTCCAGTAGGTTTTGAAATGATTCAACATATGTTTCATTCAAATTCATTGACGTGGGTTTTTGCTTGATTAACATTTAAAAATGCAATTTATTCAAGTGAGTTTATTACTTCATTCAGGAACGTTATTACTTCATTGGATAACATTTTTACTTCATTCCAGTAGGACTTCAACTGCTTCTACACATCTTCATTCCAATAATTTATTACATTATTCCATGTGTTTATTAAACCAATATTAGCGCCATGGCGTTGGTGATAGATATTGTAGAGAGAAAGAACGGCACGCGACGGCGAAACCACATTTACGTACTGGAATGAAGTAAAAACCTACTGGAATGAAGTAAAAACCTACTAAAATGAAGTAAAAACCTACTAGAATGAAGTAATATATTCTGGAACGAAGTTAAATCTTCGTAACATGTTAGTATGACTTATTTACCTTCAGATGAATTAAAATAGGCTCGTGATGAAGGCGAAAATAATTTATAAATTTCTGTATCTTATCCATAAAAAACTAGATCTATAAGCCCTAATTTTGTAGGGTTCGGTGGTTCGGTCTTTAAGAGTGGATTTGTGAATAATGGGACTCTATATATATATATATATATATATATATAACTTATTATTCCATGTAGTAGTATAAGATTTAATGTTTTTTTATGATATATTATTAGTTACTAATTTAATATATATTTGTATTCTTAGGAGCAGCAAAGAATTATTGAATAGAATTTGGCAATATGTATATAACTTCTTTTGGTATTAAGTTTGACAAAATGCTGTTGATACAAGTTGAAATGCTAAACTTAAAAGCTAGCTAGCTACTATATGGAGAATTTTCCAATGTTATTAATTGAAGATTAGAACTAAGAATAACACCAAAGCACGTGCATAATTTGTAAATATGAATAATTGTAGTATTCAATAATACAAAAGTGATTAATTAAAATGCAAAAAAGAGGAGCAAATAGCACTATAAATAGTAGTGTATTCCCATAGATTGAAACACATCAAACCAAAGTAGGAACATATATACATAAAGTAGTTAGCAATGGGTTACAATCAAATTGTGGTGGCTCTCCTCCTCTTGGCCACGGCGACTCCTCTTGCCTACGCGATTTTGCCTGGCCTAAACCCGGCCGTGGCCAACATCACGGGAAGAATCTGCTGCACACCCACTGGAAACTGCGAAAATGGGTCGGTAGGGGGCCCGGGAGTAGAGGTGGACCTCAACTGCACCACTGTCTTGCGATCAGTGGTGAGGCTGGGCCGGGCCGTCACGGGCCTCAATGGAACCTTTGTGATGCTTGTGAACAATATACTTGGCGCGGCTGGGCTCCCAAGAGCCGGCCAAATCACACAATGTAACGTCGTCGCTAGGCTCCCTCTCAATGCCACGGTCTGCCCCATCCTCGGCGCCACCCAAGGCATACTTACCGCTGCTCTCACTGTCGTGGGCACCCTCGTTGACGTAGTGCTCGGTCTCGTTGTTAATATTATTGCGTTGCCGTTTCGAATCGTGAACATTGACATTACTATATAATTGAAAGTCTTCTCCATCTACGCACGAGATTATAAAATGTAACATCTAAGCAAGCACTAACCATGCTTATATGCATGCATATTATTGTACTTTGTTTTGATGCTTCATGTTGTATCCCTTTTATTAAGTCAGCCGTGAAATAAAACATGGAAAATTAATACTCCCTCCGTCCCAAGATATTAAACTCATATACCACTTTGGGGTGTCCCAACATATTTGACCCATTTCTATTTATGATAAAAATTTACTTTACTACCATCTCCACTTACACCACTAAACAACACCTCCTAAATTCATGTGCCCAAAAGAAGTGAGTCTAATATCTTGGGATAATATCTTGGGACGGAGAGAGTACTATATACTACTACTTATTGTATAATTAATGAGTGCATGCATGCGACGCTTTTGGTAGCTATGAGAATGATAGATACTATTACAAAGCTCGTCTTAATCTTAATTACTAAGACACACAAATGAGGTCAATGAGAATTTAGAAGCAATAAATAGGATTACACTATAATTTAAAATTTAAAATGTCATGAATAAGAAAAATATACTATAGTACTACTACAAAATACTTATAATCTAGTTTGCCTCGTTCAATTTTCTTCTTGATATAAACGTCACTTTAGAAATACCATCATTGTGTAATCATTTTATTTTCTTCACTAAATCGGAAATACTTTAATTCTCTACAAAAAATCTTCAAGGGTTATGACTAAAAAGCTACTCCCTCCTCATTCCGTCCGTAATCAGAGTACCGGTTGAGTTCGACACGAGTTTAAGAAATATAAGAAAAATTGTGTAGAAAAAGATAATGGAATGTGACTCACGTTTTTATATACTTTTAGTTTTCTCAGTTGGTTGAATTTTATTTTTTGGAGAAGAAATAATGATGTAAATAAGTAAAAATAATAATGCAAATAATGATATAGCCCAATTAGAAAACGGAATTAGAATTCATCATCTGACTAAATAAATTTTTTCGTGATCGAATAATGACTTAATGATTCAATGTGCATATGTATATGTCACTCTCTCTGTTTTATGTTAGATTATGTGTTTTGTGTTTTTTGTTGGGTTTTCTCTCTGTTGGGCCTGATCCGAAATTTTGCAAATGGAAAGTAAATTACTCCCTCGCTCCGTCCGCGAATAGGAGTCCTATTTTTCCATTTTAGTCCGTCCGTGAATAAGAGTCCTGGTTAACTTTTACCATAAATGGTAATAGAATCTCACCTTCACCTAACTCATCCAACTCACATTTCATTTAAAACTAATATATACAAGTGAGACCCTTATTCCCCTAACTTTTTTCCACCCACTTTTCTTAACATTTCTTAAAACTCGTGCCGCTAAGGAATGAGACTCCTAATGGCAGACGGAGGGAGTATTATTTTCCTCTTAAGCCTAATAATTTACACATTTATGATTAAACAAATAGAGGTTTAATGAAATAATTAATTTAAAATCAACAAATACTTTTACAATTCTAAACGCGTGAATTAATCTAAATTTTTTTTCAAATTTAAAACTTTATGATTCGTGATGTCGGGAAGGGAACGATAGATGCACGTTTTCTATGCTAGCAACGGGATGGAATTCGACTTATCCAATTCCGGAGCTGCGTGACCGACGTCTTCGTAATATCTATCCACAACACCTTGATACGAGCGTTAGTGATAGGATGAATTGCGTCACATAGTTTAGTTCGCTTTTAGTGGTATAATGATAATATTTGCATGCGTAGATGCGACTTTTGATTTGGAAATGGTGAAATCCGCAAAGAGCACAAAAAGGAGGCGCTGAAAGAAAAGAAAATGAAAAGAATGGTTTCAGCAAGCTCATGAAGGATGACCAACTGTCACGCTCGCATTTTCTAAGGATAGAAAACACGGTTAATTGTGACTAGGGGATGATTAAAGAAGCGAGAAAGAAAGAGGGAAGCAACAAAACTCGACCATAGCTCAAAATAATAGGAACATTCGAATAAAATCAGAGTATCATCTAAACAATTGACAACTCAAAGAAACAATATTCAGCGGAAGCATTCGAGAGAAGAATAATACTATGTATGAAGACATAAAATATTTGAGATCTTTTATTTGTTATCTTCTTCACTTTTATGCTCAACACCCACCGCGCTCGTCACAGCTCAACCTGCACATTTTTAAAAAGAAATGTAGGGCTGAGTACTTGATGCACTCAGTGGATTCATGGGGAAAACATTTTATAATAAGTATTTATCATGCCACCATTGAGTGACCTTGGGGTTTTAGCTTTAGAAAATGCCCAAGACACTAAAATCCTTTCCATCGTAAAAGTCGGTTGATCAACCATTTTCCTATAGATGTCTACCATATCTGATCCATTGATGACAAGGAATGTGGCCACATTCCAAGTCACTAGACCGGCCGACCCAAAATACGGCACGATTCCCATTGGTGTACACTAGCCTGAGTAGGGACTCACTCCCTAGTCAGACCCGAATTCGATTATTCATAGATGGCAAAAGCCACAGCAGATAGGTTCCATAGATAAAATAAAACACAGCATGACAAATGTTCATATCATTTTCACATAAAAACATACTTAGGGCATTGCCCTTATTTAAAAAGAAAGCCCACCTCCAACGCTTAACTCCTCAGTCACTTTCAGCAATGTGTAATGTATTAAGTAAAAAAATACAAAAAAGAAGAGAAGGAAAAATAGAGATAACAAAGTAAAAAGAAAAACTAAAATAAAAAAAGAATATGTTATTTTTTATTAAAAAGAAAATGACTTTATTATTATAGAATATCCAAAGTAAAAAGAATGACTTGATTATTGCTTTCTAACAATTTAGTATTTTCTAGATATCCGTACATTAATTTAATTCCTTAAAATATCCAACACTTTTTAATTTCTCTTAGTATTTCTCTGAGAATTATTAATAAAAGGAAATACTTTCATAATTTCATTCTACAAGTCTATTTCTTAGTATTATTGATGGCATATGACCGTAGGTAAATTTACCCACAAGTCTATTTCTTAGTATTATAGATGACACGTAGTATTTTAACCAAACTCCGTTGACAATTATTAGTTTATCAATAATTAAATGCTACTAGTATTTATCAATGGGAATATATACTTTATTATATATTAGATAAAAAATAACACTATGTCAGTTTAATTAAGTCACGCCGCAACTCAACTTATACTCAAAAACGTTCTTTTAACAAGCTAATTTATACTCAGAAACATTATTTTGACAAGCCACGTAGGGAATCAATATCGTTGAAATTTTAAATCATGAAAAAGCGCAAACTACACTAATGTTTACAATATTAATGAGTAAATTTTATTATTCATTAAATTTTAATCTATTATATTTATAGGGGCATGTTAGGGTGCCACCATCCCTTAAAATAACACCAGACCACCATTCCTAGCTAATCATTTGTACACGTAGACAAATAATAAGCTGCCACGTGGCAAAAAAAAAAGTTGAAAAACTCGGCCAGCAATTTGTTGCTCTTTATACAACAATTTTTCTTGTCTAGCAATATCCAACACGGTATACAACAATCTATAGATTGTTGTGTAGTGTTTGTAATATTGCTGTGTAACGTTTATTATATTACTGTATAAGTGGTGTCACGGTATCACTTTAAGAGGGGTTGTCATTTTAACACAAACATATATTTATATATATAATTTATTAGTTCATATAGCATTATAAGGTTTAATGTTTTTTATGATATACTATATATTAACTATATTTATAATTTTACTAAATATAATAGGAGTATAAAGTTTAATGTTTTTTATGATATACTATATATTAACTATATTTATAATTTATTAAATTTAATAGGAGTATATATTTGTATTCTAAGGAGCAACAAAGAATTATTGAATTGAATTTTGCAATACGTATTGCACAAATATAGCTATAGCACTACTGTAGGCAAGTTGAAATGCTTTAATTAAACGCTAGCTAGCTAGCTACTAAACGGAGAATTTTACAATGGTAGACTTAATTGAAGCTTAGAACTATTTACCGACTGAAGTAAGAATACCATAGCATGCGTGCATTATTTGTAAATATGAATAACATATTGGATTAAAATGATAACCATATTTAAAATGACAACATATCATAACCAATTAGGATCTTTAGATTTAGAAGCAGATGCAATCTTAGTCAGCCTGCCATGTGGCAGGCTTGCTTGCTTACGTATCACATATTACTTGATTATCTCTAATTTCATATCGCAGATTGCTTGGAACCATATACCGAGTTGCTTGCCTATGTATCACAGATTGTATGCTATATTGTTAAGTTGTCATTTTAAGATTGGTGTCACCCTAACACAGCCCTATGAATAACTGTAGTATTCAATAATACAAAATTATTGATTAATTCAATGCAAAAAAGGAGCAAATATCACTATAAATAGTAGTGTATTACTATAGATTGAAACACACCAAATCAAAGTAGAAACATATATACACATAGAATTGCTCCTAGAAAAAAATGGGTTACAATCAAATTGTGGTGATGGCTCTCCTCCTCTTGACTCCTCTTGCCTACGGCCAACTGCCCGGGATTTCGCCCGACCTAATCCCGAGCGTGGCCAACGTCACGGGAAGAATCTGCTGCACACCCACTGGAAACTGCGCCAATGGGTCGGTAGGGGTCCCCGGAGTTGCGGTGGACCTCAACTGCACCACTGTCTTGCGATCAGTGGTGACGCTGGCCCGGGCCGTCACGGGCCTTAATGGAACGGTAGTGATTCTTGTGAATAATGTACTTGGCGCGGCTGGCCTCCCAAGAGCCGGCCAAATCGCACAATGTAACGTGGTCTCTAGGCTCCCTCTCAATGCCACAGTCTGCCCCATCCTCGCCACCAGCGAAGGCGTACTTACCTCCGCTCTCACTATCGCGGGCACCGTCTTTGACACGGTGCTTGGTGTCGTTCTTAATATTACTGCGGTGTCGTTTCAAGTCGCTCTCACTACTTAAGGGGTGGTATACAATTAAAAGTCTTCTCCATCTACGCACTAGATAATAAAATGGACTACATCTAATCAAGCAAGCACTAACCATGCTTATAGCTATATGCATGCATACTATTGTGTACTTTGTTTTGATGCTTCATTTTGTGAGCAATAAGTCGTGTAATAAATCATGGAGAATTAATATTATATTCTACTACTACTACTACTAATTATTGTGTAATGAGTGCATGCTTAACGCCTTTTGGTAGTTATGAATCATACTATTACAAAGCTCGTCTCAAATATATCTCTTAAACTTATTTCTCTTAAGACACAAAAATGAGGTTAAGATGAGAATGGTTAGAATCGTCAACTGCAACATTAGTCTGATATTGTCTGTTTTGGGTCAAGTCCACATGGATTCTGTTGGATCACTTCTAAAAGGTCTCAAACTAATTGGCGTTTGGACATGAATTATATACAAATTCCAACTTACCTCTGACACACGGTGTGAGATGAGTTTGTAACTCAACAACAATAAATAGGATTATACTACATTTTAAAATTAAATAATAAAAATATACTATAGTATTACAAAATACTTATAAGCTAGTTTGCCTCGTTTAATTTTCTTCTTGAAATAAACGTCACTTTAGATATACCATCATTGTGTAATTTTTTTTTTCGCTAAATCGGAAATACTTTAATTATCTACAAAAAATCTTAAAGGGTTATGACTAAAAAGCTACTACCTCCTCAATCCTCATTCCCTCCGTAATAGAGTATCTGTTCAGTTTGAAACGAGTTTAAGAAATATAAGGGAAATTGCGTAGAAAAAGATTGTGGAATGCGAGTCACATTTTTATATACTTTTAGTTTTCTCTAATGGTTATTTTACTTTTGGGAAAGAAAATAATGATGTAAATAAGTAGAAAAATGATGCAAATAATGATGTAGCCCAATTAGAAAACGGAATTACAATTCATCATTTGACTAAATAATTTTTTTCGTGATGGAATAATGAATTAATGATTCAATGTACATATGTATATGGGTCACTCTCCTTTTATGTAGGCTTATGTGTTTGTGTTTTAGGCTGGCCTTTCTCTCTGTTGGGCCTGATCCGAAATTTTGCAAATGGAAAAGGAAAGTATTATTTTCTTCTTAAGCCTAATAATTTACACATTTATGATTAAACAAATAGAGCTTTAATGAAATAATTAATTAAAAATCAACACATACTTTTACAATTCTAAACGCAAGAATTAATCTAAAGTTTTTTTTCCAAATTCAAAATATGATGGATGGTAGCCGGCGATGTCAGGAAGGGAACGATAGATGCACGCCTTCGCTGCTAACAACGGGATGGAATTCGACTTATCCAATACCGGAGCTGCGTGATCGACTTCTTCATAATATCTATCCACAACACCTTGATACGAGGGAAGAAGGAGGGAAGAAGATGACGCAACAACCGCACCGGCAAACAAGACCACCGGAGAGCTTCGTGGATTACGTGTAATATGCGACCCATATCTTTTCCTTTTTAATGTCATTTATTTTATTTATTTAAATGCTTTAGTTTAATTATGTAAAGAGTCGGGCATATTATGAGCTCCATTCGGATTTTTTTTATGATTCTTTCCCGCACGTCTAGGTAGGTCGAACCGCAAAAGGATTAAGTCTTTTCTTTTATTATAATCAGGAGAATGTCAAACATAATTCAACAAGAAATACAATAAAATAATTGATATTTTACTAAAAAAATTTACTCCCTCCGTCCCATAAGAAATGCACTCTTTCACTTTTAATCCGTCTGTAAAGAATATGCATTTTCTAATTATGGAAACTCTTTTATCTCTAATGAGGTGAGACTCATTCTCCACTAACAATACTTTAATTACTTTTTCTCTCTACATCTATCTTACTTTACTAATTTTGCATTAAAATTCGTGCCGGACCCAAAGTACATATTCTTTTGGGACAGATGGAGTATCTTTTATGGACGCAAAAACTTAGACGCAATCACTTCGTTGGAAAATCTTGAAGAATAACCGCAACCGATGACGCAAAAGAAAGAAAAGATTTTGGTCCTTAAAACCATTAACTTTGCAAAAAATATGCTATTTCCCTAAACTATAAAAGTGGTGTGAAAAAACATAAACTTTGGCTGAGCTTTTTTTCCCCGCCCGACCCGAATTTAAAATATTCAGACAAAATAAGATCTACGTGGACTACTGTAAAGTCTGTGTCTGCACACAGAAATTTAAAACCTTACGACGTTGTTTCCTTCCCTAGCTTTATCGGTAAATCTGATAATTTGACTAACAAATCATACTTTGAATCGGCTGATATTCTATTTTTAAATAAAAAAAATATTTTAATTCTAACCCTATGGTTTTACATATCATACGCCACATGAAGAGAAGTAGCGACAACTAGGATTAAAGATGTCACGTCGTTCATCTGGTTCGCCTTCTGCCTGTTATGGCAAATATAACTAACACCGAAGTATGTGATTTTTCTTACCAATTTAATAGTTTATGGGAAATAACATATTTTTCAGAAAGTTAATGGTTTTAGGGACCAAAATCGCAAAACAAAGTACTAAGTTGAGGAAATATTATATTAATATTTTGTTTTATCAGGATGTCTCCACTTACATAAATATTTGAAAAATAACTACATATTTAGGACGCACATATAGGGTTCTTCGAAAACCCTGAAAACCATACTCATTTTCTCGCTAAATTCTAGCCAAGATCGATCGCAGCTCGCTCATCAGCTATTCGAGTGCTCTTATAGGACAAAACCCTAAACCCTATCACACTAGCATAAAATATTATTGTATATACTTATTACGTTTTCAACACTACTGTAGCCATTAACTCAATGGCGGATCCAGGAATAAAAAGTCATGGGGTCGAACGAAATAATAAAATATGCTAATGTATATACTTATAAAGATACATTATAAGTAAAATATCTCTATTTTATATATACTTCTACGGATATTCATATTTTGAAACTGTCAAAAGTAGTTGCGAAAATATCTTCTAGTTGTTGTTGTTTTTGTTCACCATTAGCATTAGAAGAATTGATGAAAACTCGAGATTTTTTCAAAAAATGAATACTCTATCCGTCCATAATAGGAGTCACATTTGATGTGGACATGAGTTTTAAGAAATGTAAAGAATAGTGGGTAGGAAAAGTGAGTGGAATATGAGACCGATTTTTCTATATTGATTTTAGTAATAAAATGTGAATGAAGTGAGTTAGTGGAATGTGAGACCTATTTACCATTTATGATAAAAGTGAAATGTGACTTTCATTGTAGGACGGGCCGAAATGATAAAATGTGACTTTTGTTGTGGTACGGATGAAGCATCTAGTAATCTAAAATAGAAGGTAACTAAAATCAATAATCAAAAGTAAAAGATAATTATTACTCCCTTCGTTATATAAAAATAAGTACAATTTTCATTAAAAGATAAATATTACTCCCTTCGTTCTATAAAAATAAGTACAATTTTCATTTTGGAATGTCACATAAAATTATCTCCTTTTATATTTGGTAACTTCCTTCTATATAATAGATGAACCATATTCTCCACTAACAATACTATTTTTTTTTACATCTCTCTTACTTTATCCATTGTGAATTAATTTTCGTATCATTCCAAATATTCATATTTTTATTGGACACAGGGAATATTTATTAAAATTTGGTTATAATTTATCGGTTACTACAATAATAAAATAAATTCATTAATAAAACATGACTACATGATGTTCAATAAACTATACTCCTATAATATAATGCACCGAATTTTTTTTTTACACAGCCTATGCTCTAGGCCTCATACCCTTAATTTGAATTAAACTTTTGATAATTTAGATACCGAGAAATCTTATTTGTAATTTGTAAAGAAAGTATTAACCATTATAATAGAGATAAATTATTTTTGAAAAAAGTATTCCCTGCATGTTTTAATTATAATAAATGAAAAGGCCCAAACCAGCTTGAAGATGAATCATGGGGCAGAGCTCCGAACGCCGTGGGGTCGGGGGCCGTTGGGAGGAGTATTCTTGCAATTCACCAAGGATGGCGGTGGGTCGGCCGACCCTAACTGTTAGAATCTATGCCGGTCAATGGACTTTGACCAATTATAATTTTAACAAGATATTTAATTTTTGTGAAATTAAATGATATAGCGTCGATCTACGTTCGGAGTAGATGACCGTGGTATATTTATTTTCTCAAATCCGATTCCCGGTGAGTGAGAAATAATGGATTAGAGTTGTGTAAAATTGCAAACTTAATAAGCTATGAGAGAAGCTTAGGGAATAATTAAGAGAGTTAATTATCCCACATTGGAAGTTACAACCTTATTAAACTAGTATTTAATAAGAAGGATTATTACATGTAATAACTATAGTGGACTAAGATGGGCTGTAAGAGCCCACACGCGCCGCCGCCGCCCCGCCGCGAGCCCGAGCCCGAGCCCGCGCCCGCGCCCGTGCTCGTGATAGTCCACGTCATGATCGAATCTAGAAGCGTCTAGATTCAACCTCTCTAGCTCTGAGCTTGTAACGCCGACCGTTATAGCTCGTAACGGCTTGTTACGCCCGACCGTTACAGCCTCACCATGATGGCAGCATCAAGGCTGTGTTGACCCCTGCAGTGGACCGAGCCTATAAATAGGCTAGTCATTCTAGCATTCGAGATCTAAGAAACTAGAATCCGCATAGCACTTTGCATCATACGCTCTCTCCTCTCTCTGCATTGTTTTTTCTGTCGAAAGCTCTTCCCTCTCCTCCATCCAGTTCGTCGGAGCTCTGCTGATAGCGGTGCTGCTTCGTCAGAGACGTAACAGTTTTATATTTGGGGACGAAGCGCCAATCCGAAGAGCACTACCAGGGCGTATCTCGTCTTACGGAAAGAGGACTCCTCGACTCGGCTAAATACTTTCACGGGTTTATTTGTTTCGAATTTCTGTAAGCACTGTTCATTTAATGAGAATAATAAATGTTTTGTTCATACTGTGTATTTTACTTTAATGGGTATTGACCGTATCTAATTATATATTAAATTATATAATTAAAACGCTGGAAAGTAAAATCAGTCTAAGTCTTTTACATTGAAGGTTGGGTCGTGGAACAGGTCATCATAGTAGGTGGCCCAACCGGTACCTTGTAGAAGTAAAACTTTTTCACAACCTAGATAGGCATTGGCTACCTATCGTGAAAGGGTGCAGTGTCCATCCGAAAATCGTCTTTACCTTGAAAATGACTAGTGACACTGGTGTGGTATAACATTGAATGGATCTAAAGTATAGACACGTATTTGGAGATTTAATCCTAATATTTGTAATAATATAGGACATACGTTATTTAAGCATACGCTGCTTTGACTTATCAATAGGTGCGAGTTTTTCGCAACCCAATATTTCTGATATCTTAGGTAGTAGTAATTAATAACCAGTATGGTGTCAGTTTTATTATTACATTGAATCGTGTGCCTGCGTGGTTTGACTATATCCCCAAGAGGTGTTCGAGAGAAGTTCTATTATTCGGAAACCCGGCCGGTTTGGATTTAATTCAAGAATAGATAGAAAAGGAAAAGTATATTTTGATATACATCTCGAACTAGACAAACTCTTGGAAATAAAAAGATATTAATTAATTTAAAGTTCTATAGCAGACTACAAATTAATTAATGGATATAGAAAGTCTTAGACACGGGAAATAATATATTAAAGAGGTTAACCCGGATTGCTTGTAATCACGGATTGGATGGGCGGTCAGTATTTCTTTGATAGTAGCACAAGAAATATTCCATTGGCCTTATATTGAATTATGAGTTATAATTTAATTAGTAAAGAAGATCCAATTGGGGAGGCCCAATCCAAGCCCTATAGATCCCTAACCTAGCTCATCATAAACTCTATAAATAAGGATGTAAGGAGAGGAGACAAAAAACAACAAAACAAAACCCTAGCCTCCACACTTGGGATTTTCGACCCTCTCTCTCTAATAGAGGAGTTCGAAATTCCTCTTTGTTTGTTCTTGGTTTTCTTGTCTTCTCCTTCAAGATCCTTATAATTTCTAAAAGATTCCTCCTACAAGGAATTTAGATCTATAGAGTTAAGGGTCATATGTTAGAAGATCTTTGGTCTTGCATTCACAATCAAGCTTCAAGATCTACACGTGGAGAAGTAGCAAGCCACTTCGATTCTTTGGAGAATCATTATTGTAAGTATTCAACATCATAATTTAATTTAAATTATGTGATTAATTGCGCATTTATATGTCTCTATATGTTCAAGCATGAAATTGAATCGATCCACATAATCACCTAAATAGATTCTTTTGTGGATTTATTTGTTTTTGCAATTTCCGCTGCGTTTTACCCAATGATTTTGCCCGACAACTTTGTGCGGTGCATACTCATTGAAAAGCTTCCTCCTAGTTGGAAGGACTTCAAGCACTATCTCAAGCACAAGCGAAAGAAGATGAGTCTTGAAGACTTGATCGTGAAGCTGCGCATTGAAGCGGATGTGCGCAAGATCGATCAAAAGGCTAAGGGCTTTAGCCCACTTGATGCCAAAGCCAACTTGTTGGAGCGGGGCGGACCCTCCAACAAACGCCCCCGCCCAAATCAGAAAGACAAAGGGAAGGGCAAGCAGCCTGCAAAGAAATTTGAAGGCGAGTGCTACAAGTGTGGCAAAATTGGCCACTTTGCCAAAGACTGCCGCAGCAAGAAGAAGAAGCCGGCAGCCCAAGAAGAGTTCAAGGACTGGAATGAAGATGACCTCGTTGCCGTGGTCACTGAAGAAGTCAACATTGTTGACAACAAGGGCGGCTGGTACATCGACACCGGCGCTACTGCTCATGTTTGCTCCGATAGGAGCAAGTTTGCCTCCTACACTGCTGTTGAAGGGAGGAAGATCAACATGGGGAATCAAGCATCGTCCGAGGTCCTCGGCATTGGCAATGTGATACTCATGATGACGTCTGGCGTCACGATCACTTTGAAGGATGTGCTGCATGTCCCGGACTGCCCGCAAGAACTCATTGAAATTTAGAAAATGATAGTTTTAGAAGATAAAATGATAATTGCCCTTGATAAAATGATGGTTTTACATTATAAAATGATAATTTCATTGGATAAAATGATAGTTTACATTATAAAATGATAGTTTCATGGGATAATGATACTTTGTGTTTGTGTGTGTTGTTGTGTGTGTCTCTGTGTTTTTGTGTGAGTGTGTGTGTTGCTATGTGTTTGGTTGATCTGTTTAAATGTAGAAATTGTGCCTTTGCTTGATAAAATGATACTTTGGGTGCATAAAATGATAGTTTCTGAAAATAATAAAATGATACTTTGTGA
This sequence comes from Salvia hispanica, assembly GCF_023119035.1. Lineage (NCBI taxonomy): Eukaryota > Viridiplantae > Streptophyta > Magnoliopsida > Lamiales > Lamiaceae > Salvia > Salvia hispanica. Next base: position 21,103,533 of record NC_062968.1, on the reverse strand, counting down.
GTAGTGTTTTGTTCTACTTAAGTGACAAGTTATGCCCTCTCTGCTTTTTTGAACTCATTGAAATTTAGATAATGATAGTTTCAGAAGATAAAATGATAATTGCCCTTGATAAAATGATGGTTTTACATTATAAAATGATAATTTCATGGGATAAAATGATAGTTTACATTATAAAATGATAGTTTCATGGGATAAAATGATACTTTATGTTTGTGTGTGTGTGTGTCCTGATGCTACTGCTGCTGTGTTTGTGTGTGTTGTTGTGTGTGTCTCTGTGTTTTTGTGTGAGTGTGTGTGTTGCTATGTGTTTGGTTGATCTGTTTAAATGTATGTTTTGTTCTACTTAAGTGACAAGTTATGCCCTCTCTGCTTTTTTGAACTCATTGAAATTTAGAAAATGATAGTTTTAGAAGATAAAATGATAATTGCCCTTGATAAAATGATGGTTTTACATTATAAAATGATAATTTCATTGGATAAAATGATAGTTTACATTATAAAATGATAGTTTCATGGGATAATGATACTTTGTGTTTGTGTGTGTTGTTGTGTGTGTCTGT
>NC_062968.1:21082766-21102873 GCF_023119035.1 Salvia hispanica | reverse complement strand
GGGGGGGCGGTTTTTCTTGATCTAGGGTTTAGGTCTTCTCTCTTATTTATAGAGTGCAATAATTAAATCCCCAAATAAATAAATAAAAGATTTGGGAAGATTTGATTGGAGAAGTTAACGTGAATTAGGTAGAGAGAAATAGGGAATTCAAATTTATATGTTATTTAATTAGCACATGATTTAATTGGATATTTCACGGAGTAGAATAAAATATCACGGAGCAGAATAAAAATAATAAATCCTCCCAAATAAAATAGGAAGTGGCTGTTTTTATTTCTCTCCCGCAAGGAATTTAAATAATTTCCTAATTAAAATAGGATATGGCAAGATCTTCTTAGATATGGCAAGATATGCTAGGATATTTGAATTTATTTATGGAAGAGAATAAATAAGGGATCAAATAATATAATAATAAAATTCCTTCTCCCATAAAGGTGAGGATTTTCGAAAATCACCCTTGAGACAAATATAGGGGCCGAAAATTTCATCAATTAAATAAGGAATATTCGGACTTTAGATTTAATTTGGATAATTATCCCAAGTAATAATTAAATCCAAGAAAAATATGATTTCTTTCCAATAAATAGGAGGGGTCGAAAATTCCATTTAATTAAATAATGCTCCTATTAAATTCTCACTCATCCCTTAGGAAAATAATTCACCACAATATTATTTCACCCCACATCAAACTATAATCATATCACAAAAATCCACCATTTTAATTTCACCTCCACGTCATATTTTCCAACGACTTTGACCATTCCACGGCCACATCACATTTTCCACACTGTTGACTATTCAATAGCCACGTCACATGATCACAAGTTGACCATTCAACTCAATCTCAATTCCAAATCGGAATTAGGTCACAAGGAATATTGCAATTAATTCACTCATCATTTAATCCACATATATCATAGCATTAAAAGCATTTAATGCAAAAAATTTCACGTCTCTAAAATTAGGGTTCGAAAAAGCGGGGCGTTACATTCTACCACTCTTAAAAGAAATTTCGTCCCGAAATTTGGTACCTTCATGGGAAGAGTTCTGGGTACAGTTCCATCATCTTATCCTTGAGCTCCCACGTGGCTTCCTCGTATTCGTGGTTTCTCCCAAGTATTTTCACGCTAGCAATAGATTTGTTCCTCAAGATTTGAACTTTACGGTCCAAGATCATCTGAGGTCGCTCCTCGTAACTCAAATCCGGATTCAAAGCAACTTCCTCATAGTGAATCACGTGTTTCGGGTCGATCATGTACTTCCGCAACTGCGACACATAAAAGACGTTGTGTACGTTCCCAAGGTTTGGCGGTAGCGCTAATCGATAGGCTACAAGTCCTACTCCTTCGAGAATTTCATAAGGACCAATAGAACGTGGTTTCAACTTTCCTTTAACACCAAAACGCGTTATCCCTTTCTACGGGGATACCTTGAGAAAAACCTTGTCGCCGGCTTGAAATTGCAAGTCGGTCCGTCGGACATCAGCGTAAGACTTTTGTCTGTCCTGGGCTTCCTTCATTCTCACACGAATTCGTCGAATAATTTCAATCACCTCCTCGACTGCATCGGGTCCGAGTACCCTTCGTTCGCCAACTTCATCCCAGTAGAGCGGTGATCTACACTTTCTTCCATATAAGGCTTCATACGGCGCCATGTTAATCGTTGCTTGGAAACTGTTGTTGTAAGCGAATTCGATCAACGGTAGTGCGGTCTCCCAACTTCCGCCTCGGTTGAGCACCACGGCTCTTAGCATAACCTCGAGAGTTTGTATCGTCCTCTCGGATTGCCCATCGGACTGCGGGTGAAACGACATGCTAAAGTTCAATCGTGTTCCAAGCTCGCGCTGTAGACTAATCCAAAATTTTGATATGAACTTCGGGTCACGATCAGAAGTAATCGTCACTGGGACTCCATGCAATCGCACGATTTCTTTTATGTAAATACGAGCTAGTTTGTCCGATCCATGAGTTATCGGAATTGGTATGAAATGCGCACATTTGGTGAGTCGGTCTACAATCACCCAAATGGCGGTGTTTCCTTTGAGGGTCTTTGGCAAAGCCGTCACGAAATCCATGTTGATGTGCTCCCACTTCCACTCTAGTATTTCCAACGGTTGTAATTTTCCATACGGTCATTGAGGTAAAGCCTTCACCTATTGGCATGCTAAGCAACGCTCCACAAATGTCGCGATATCCCTCTTCATGCCATTCCACCAAAATGACTTCTTCAAGTCTTGGTACATCTTCGTGCTTCCAGGGTGAGCAGTGTATGCAGTCTCATGAGCTTCACTCATGATCTCGCTCTTGAGTTCCTCGTTGTCTGGCACGCATAGTCTTCCTTCAAAGATGAGGGCATTATCGGACTCCTCCCTAAAATTAACCGATTTGTCAGTTCTCACTTCCACTCGAATCTCTTCGAGTTTCGCATCCATTCGTTGCGCTGCAACGATTCTCGTTTTCAAATCTGGTTCCACCACTAAGGTGGCGATTCGCCCTTCCACAGTTTTCAGGTGTCCTTACTACTTCCAATCGCAATTTACTAAACTCTCGTATCAAACTTTCTTCTTCCGTCAGGAAAGCTAGTTGTGAATGATCCTTTCGGCTCAAAGCGTCTGCCACCACATTTGCTTTGCCGGGGTGGTAATTGATACCACAATCGTAGTCCTTCACAAGTTCGAGCCACCTTCGTTGTCGCATGTTTAAGTCCTTCTGCTCGAAGAAGTATTTCAAGCTCTTGTGGTCCGTAAAGATTTCACATCGAACTCCGTAGAGATGATGCCTCCAAATCATTAGGGCATGAACTACTGCTGCTAATTCCAAATCGTGTGTTGGGTAATTCAACTCGTGTGGTCTCAACTGTCGTGACGCGTAGGCGATCACCTTGTTGTTTTGCATCAACACGCATCCTAGTCCAACCTTCGAAGCATCGGTGTAGACTACGTAGTTCACTCCAGACTCTGGCACAGCTAAAACTGGCGCGGTGGTCAATTTCTCCTTTAAGAGTTGAAAGCTTGCTTCACACTCCGGGGTCCAATTCACCTTGACTCCCTTCTTAAGTTGTTGGGTCATTGGTCTCGCTATCTTGGAGAATCCTTCTATAAACCTTCGGTAGTATCCTGCCAAGCCTAGGAAACTTCGAATCTCGTTTGGGATTGATGGTGACTTCCATTGTTGCACGGCTTCAACTTTGGCGGGGTCCACTCTGATTCCTTCCGCCGATACAATGTGTCCAAGAAAGTTTACTTCTTTCAGCCAAAATTCACACTTGCTGAATTTGGCGTATAGCTTCTCGGTCCTCAATGTCTCCAAAGCGATTCGTAGATGCTCCTCGTGCTCCTTCTCGTTCCTCGAGTAGACTAGAACATCATCGATAAACACCAAGATGAATTTATCCAAGTACGGGTGGAAAACCCGATTCATCAAATCCATGAATACCGCTGGGGCATTCGTTAATCCGAACAGCATTACTACGAACTCGTAGTGTCCATATCTTGTACGAAATGCAGTCTTCGGTATATCCTCCCTTCGAACTCGTAGCTGGTGATATCCGGACCTCAAGTCCATCTTTGAAAAGACGCCGGCTCCTCGAAGTTGATCGAACAAGTCATCTATCCTCGGCAGTGGATACTTGTTCTTAAGGGTCAATTTGTTCAATTCCCTATAGTCGATGCACATCCTCATCGACCCATCCTTCTTCTTCACGAAAAGTACTGGTGCGCCCCATGGCGAGACACTAGGCCTAACAAAACCTAGGTCCATGAGCTCCTGGAGTTGTATCTTGAGTTCTTCCAACTCCTTAGGCGCCATTCGATACGGTGCTTTGGATACGGGTGCGGCTCCCGGCTCGAGATCGATGGTAAACTCCAATTGTCGATCTGGCGGCGGTCCAGGTAACACTTCGGGGAAAACATCTGGAAATTCCCGCACAACAGCGACGTCTTCCACTTTTCTTTCATCCTTCTTCATTGCCGTGAAGATAGACAAGATAGGCAGGTCGCCCCTTTCTCATCATCGCGGTAGCTTGCAGCGCAGAGATTATCGCGGTTCGTCGGTTCATCGAGATTCCATGATACACGATGGGTTCTTTTCCCGGAGCTTGTAGAGATATTTGCCTCTCCTTACAACGAATCGTCGCAAAATTTGTAGTCAACCAGTCCATTCCTAAGATTATATCGATATCCTCCATCGTCATAACTTGCAAATCGTGAGCGACTAACTTAAGTTCTCCCATAACAATTTCTACGTTCGAGCATGCTCGAGAGATTTATATCATCCCACCCACTGGTGAAGACACCATCATCTTATCGATAACCAATTATCACATTAATAGTCATGCCTTGATCATCAACTATTCGTACACATATTTCCTTTCTCAAGAGATTATTGTTTAAGTTCGATCTTCTAGCAGCTTGTGACAGGTAGTTCGTTGTTGCAGAATATCTAACGTCTCGTTTATTGGTTATGTCGACGCTTTTAGTTGGTGTAAAAATTTCCGCGCGTGATTGGCCATAGGAACTTATTCCTCGTGTGTATCCGAAAGCACAACTCTAACATTTCCTTGAGTCTAGTATCAATAATTCGAAAATTGATCAAACAGTCTTACTTGGATAGAAACTGATTTCAACTCGAAAAAGCACCACAAAATGTCTTTCATCGGAAGGCTCCAAACTTAATCAAGGAAACAAGAATAATATTTCTAGCTCGACACTTTCAAATCTCATCATTGACAATTGGTTTGAAACAAAGCAAGGACTAAGTTCCATTGAACTTAACTCGTCCATTCTGAGAATTTAAATGGTTTTAGAGGGATCAAGTAAAACCCATAGAGCTTGAGAATTTACTTCTGACGAGAGTTCGAAAGAACATGAGGTAGGTCATGGAAACAGGATGAAACTGCAATAAATCTCAAATTCCATAGCAGACTGCCCGATCAAAATTTGCAAAAATTCCGGACAGCAATGAATGATATCGTTCAAACATGTCAAAGCCTAAAACAATCAGTCGCGGCAGAATTTAGAAACATAGACAAATGTCATGAAGTAGCACTAACAATGGTTCAACGACATCATGTTATTGAAAAATGAAATCACATCAATGGATTCACGGGTTTGTTGAGGGCAACTCAAAGTGATTGGAACTTTTCAGAAAATTAACACGATCAAACCCGTTAACGAAGAAGAGAACATCATAGCCTCAACTTGGTGTTGCCGAAAGAAAAATCATTGTGCTAAAAAGAATTTCACTTCTGCAAGAAAGAACTGGCGAAATGAAGAGGTGAACAAAAATTCCAAGAAGAATATTCCATCATTTGAAGAAAACAGGTCTGGAGATGTGATCATACTGAAGGTCATAACTGCAAACAACTTTAGGATCAAAGTTCAATGACGGAAGCTCATAAAATCAAAATATCGTCCTTATGATGAATCAAAGGAGACTACTCAATCAAGATATCCAAAGTTACCAAGGCAAACACCACTTTCGAGACAAGTGACTCATGACTCGATATAAGAAAAGAAATAATGGGTATTACATGCAAATTGTGAGTCCAACAAGGTCTTAGATAAACAAGGGCTCACTGTTAATCGAGAGGTTCCGAAAAATTTTCTAAGGATCCAAGTAAGTACTGTTGACTAAAAAGAATCGTTCATTCCTAGCTACGAAGGTCGCACTCCCTCGCACATTTTTCCCGAGCCTGAACATGGCAACATCGTTCTATGATACCGTGGATTCCAAGTTGAGATTCATCGTATCATCGAAATTAATAACTATTTTTGATGGTCGCATCTTCAAAGTCTTCTTCTTGCCATGTCACATAGTCATTTTTCGATTGCCATTATACACGTGGTCTTAATGTGTCATAAACGTCGTCGTATTTGTGTCGCGTCGCCACTTTGGCATGGTATGCAAGACTGCATAGTTTTATTAGATCTTAGGTATGATCTCACCATTGTAAGGATACACCAAGTTCAACATATATATTTTATTTTATTTTATTTTTTTCGGTTCTATCACTCAGGAAAGTGATATTGCGGTTGTCGACTTGCAACTAAGTTCTAGCACGTTCAGTCTGGCCTACTTCTTAGGCACTCTATAATTTCAAGCATAGCTTGAAGTCTCATACTTCAACATATATTTGATCATTACTTAACTCAAGCTCCATATGGCTTCTACGTTCGCAACAGAGTTCACAAATTTCACATTTCACTCTCGTAGTGATTCTATACGATACCTTGTACTTCATTGGTCATAGATTATCACCACATGAAACTTCATTCATTCATAGCACAATCAAGCATGTTTATCCCCATAAGTCATATGACGTTCCATAGCATAACATCCATCGTATATTAATATATGTAAAGATTAACACTTAGTCAATGCATCATCCACAAAATCGCATTTTCAACTTCATGCAGTTCATGTCCATCTATTTCACAATCACATAATTGCAACTACACATGCGTCATACTTCGCCTTCACATTTTCAAAATCATATAATTTCAACCAAATATGCATTAAAATTTTCGCCTTCCAAGTAATCAACATGTACGTCCTTCAAGTTAAATTTGCAGTTTGAACATGTAATAACAAATCTCAACATCAAGCAACACGTGTTCACAATCATACTTCAATATGTGATACATCATGCCTCATTATTAAACAAAAGCAATTACACATTTGCATAGTGTCTCCCGTTTCATAACTTCACCACATTTTCCAAAAGCCATAGTATTTACTTCATATTTCCCATAGGAGTTGCTTCGTAGCAGCCAAGTAATCACAATCATATAGGATTTCATTCATCCAAGCACATAAAGTCTAACACATATTTGCCGATTTTCTTTATCGAGTAAAATACAAGTTCACTTGCACAACATCATTCATCATTCTTGGCATAGTCGCATTTAGCAATTTCATATCCATGCATATTCATCATTTAACACTTCAAGCAACAATTTCAAAGACGTCATATTAACTTCAATTCCCATTGACATATTTTCATTTTCACCAGAGTATATTATTCCCATCGCAATTTCCAACATTTCATAATTCAAATCAATATTCAAAGATACTTATTACCTCATTCATCGTGGTTGAGCGGAGACGAGTCGTGGTGTTGAGCTTTCGACGATTATTATTTAATCAATTTCCCCAAATTTCAGATTTTAAGACAACAAGACTCTTGGGTCCAGAGCGGAAAGAACTGAGGCTCTGATACCAACTGTAACAGCCCGACATTTCTAGGGTATAATAAATACGGCGACTGTTACCTAGGCGAACTTAAGGCAACAAGAATGTAGACTAGGGTTTCATTTAAAGAGATTTGACCAAGTATTTAATGAAGAATCAAGGCAATAAGTCAACGGCTTAAATACGAAGATCAAGATTTAATAGACAACCTAGGCTAAGCTCGAAAGTCAAGGGTTTAATGTAACTCCAACAAAACGCAATATTTCACAATATTCTAAATCAACGAAATAAGTTCAAAACAACCAAAGATAATAAGTTTAAAAAATCCAGCGGAAGCAATCCAAGAGAAAGCGGAGCCATGTATGAAGACACGACTACACTTAAAGTTCCAATCATCCATTTTATTCGATTCAACTGTCTCAACACCACCGACCGCCCGTCGCCGCTCAACCTGCACATAGGAAAAACACATGCAGGGCTGAGTATTTTAAACATACTCAGTGGACTCATGCCAAAACATTTTATAGTTATGCCACCCTTACCATAGTGAACTCGAGGTTTAGCATTTAATTTAAAAGATAGCATCGAGTATCACAAAATATTTCATGGACTGGCCAGTCAAACAATACCTCTCATTTTCTCATCAAGCAACAATATCATGGTGCGACGAAGTGTGGCCACACTTTCGCCCACGAGACCGGCCGACTAGCAAGGACGGCTCCCGATCTCCCGTGTACACTAGCCTGATAGGGTTTGCGGCCCTACTCAGACCCGAATTCGTTTATATAGCCCTATAGCCTAATGGAGTGCACTCGCAAACTAGGCATCAGACACACACAATATCCAAAATAATTATAGGCATGGCATAACAGTTTAATCCACCCTTATTGCTCCACTTTCATATATTTGCAACATAAGCGAGAGTTTAAGAATAAAGCCCACCTCGATTCCTAGATTTCAAGCATGTTCCTCTTCTTGTTATCACACCGAGAACGCGAGCTCTCACCTTTAATTTATGTATATCAAGTAAGTCTCAATCATGAATCAAAATCATGCATGTTCTCACGTTTCCCTTCTTCCCATCGATTATTTTTAATATCATCATTCAAAATCAAGGTACGATTATCATATCGCTTTTATTCGCACAACATCTCCAGATTTATCATCAAATCGTGTCACGCATGAGTGTTTCAAAACACACCCACACACACACACAAACACACGCACCAACACACACACCCGCACGGTTTCACACACACACACACACATGTGTATCCCATTCATCAATTGTTTTCCCCTTCACTCAATCTAAATGCATGTGGACTCAAGAACACCGATTGATCGGTAGAAGAAGAGAAGATCAAAATAAAAATACCTTTTCAATAGAACAATCGGTAGAAAACAAGTAGGATCTTGATTCTTCAACAAACTCTTGAATTTCGGCTTCAATTCTTCACACGAGATGAAGAATAAATGGAGAAAATTAGAACACTAATTTGAGAGAGAGAGAGATCGAAATTTGGGAGTGGGGGGTGAGGGAGAGATCGGCGTGAGGTAGTGGGGGGGGGGGTTTCTTGATCTAGGGTTTAGGTCTTCTCTCTTATTTATAGAGTGCAATAATTAAATCCCCAAATAAATAAATAAAAGATTTGGGAAGATTTGATTGGAGAAGTTAACGTGAATTAGGTAGAGAGAAATAGGGAATTCAAATTTATATGCTATTTAATTAGCACATGATTTAATTGGATATTTCACGGAGTAGAATAAAATATCATGGAGCAGAATAAAAATAATAAATCCTCCCAAATAAAATAGGAAGTGGCGGTTTCTATTTCTCTCCCACAAGGAATTTAAATAATTTCCTAATTAAAATAGGATATGGCAAGATCTTCTTAGATATGGCAAGATATGCTAGAATATTTGAATTTATTTATGGAAGAGAATAAATAAGGGATCAAATAATATAATAATAAAATCCCTTCTCCCATAAAGTAGGGGATTTTCGAAAATCACCCTTGAGACAAATATAGGGGCCGAAAATTTCATCAATTAAATAAGGAATATTCGGACTTTGGATTTAATTTGGATAATTATCCCAAGCAATAATTAAATCCATGAAAAATATGATTTCTTTCCAATAAATCGGAGTGGTCGAAAATTTCACTTAATTAAATAATGCTCCTATTAAATTCTCACTCATCCCTTAGTAAAATAATTCACCACAATATTATTTCACCCCACATCAAATTATAATCATATCACAAAAATCCACCATTTTAATTTCACCTCCACGTCATATTTTCCAACGACTTTGACCATTCCACAGCCACATCACATTTTCCACACTATTGACTATTCAATAGCCACGTCACATGATCACAAGTTGACCATTCAACTCAATCTCAATTCCAAATCGCAATTAGGTCACAAGGAATATTGCAATTAATTCACTCATCATTTAATCCACATATATCATAGCATTGAAAGCATTTAATGCAAAAATTTTCACGTCTCTAAAATTAGGGTTCGAAAAAGCGGGGCGTTACATTAACATTCTCTCTCCAATTAATACACTCTACCACTTTTTCTCACTCCTATTAAAATATCTTTCTTTCTTTAACTCTCTAGTTTAATACTTACACCCACCTTCTCTCTCTCTAATTAAACACTTTAACCAATAACTCCTAAAATCCTATGACGGCTAAGCAATGTGTCATCTTAGCCGGGACGGAGGGAGTACTATTTTCTCTCTCCATCTGACACACAAAACAACATCTTCTAAAATCTCGTTTCATTCTTCAACTATGCCATCTACTTAGTGGTGTGCATTCGGGTTTCGGTTCGGTTTTTCAGATTTTCGGTAAATTAATAGAATAAATATATATAATATTATATTTAAAATATAATTCGGTTTTTCAGATTTTTGGTTTTTTTTTTTTTTGCCCGAACCGAACCGAAAAACCGAATTTTTTTATTTTTAAAACTGAACAGAACCGAATTTCAAAATATCAGTTTGGTTCGATTCGGATATTAAGTTTTCGGTTTTTTTTGCTCACCCCTACATCTACTATGGGACGGAGGGAATACAATATAATGTTATATCACAAATAGATGGGGGTTCCAATGCACCCCCATGACCCCAAGTAGGTCCGCCAATGAGTAAGTGAACCGAGGGGCTGATCTTGTTGCAATGGGACTGGGTTCGAATCTCACTGCTGTCGTGTAGTTGCTTCCATCTCTTAGGCACAAGTGTGAGGCCTTGGGAGATGGGCTTCTGGCAGGCAGTGGGTTAAAGCCTTCCCCTTAACGGGTTACTGCGTACCCTGATTTAACCCCTCAGATGATGCTGGGCTGGAGTGTGGGGACCGCCAAGACGACGGAATCGCTTTTTTTGCTGCAATGAGTAAGTGAACTGACTAGGTTATTGGTTCACGGTTTAACTATTGGCAGTAACTTCTTTATTTATTACATTTGACAAAATGCGGATAATACAAGTAGAAATGCTAAAAGTAAATGCTAGCTAGCTACTAAATGGAGAGTTTTACAACGTTCTAATTGAAGCTTAAAACTATTTACAAACTGAAGTGAGACTATAAAGCATGCGTGTATTATTTTTAAATATGAATAATCGGAACTAGTATATAAAAACGAGACTCATATTTCACTATATTTTTCCATCAATTTTCCTTTACATTTCGTAAAACATGTACCGAGCTCAATTGGGACTGTTAAAGTGGGACGGATGGAGTAGTTGATAAACTCAGTTCTCCAATAGTAAAGATTTCAGTAGTTACCACAAGAGATAAGGCTTTCCCTTTGATGTACCGTTTGATTGAGTTAACTCTGATCCTTCCTGTTGTGACAGTTTTTGTCGAGCGAGTATTTTTGCCGATAACTTATTTATACAGATTTACGAAATAGAATGAGAGACGGTTGGATGAATGATATGTGAATACCTTAAAACATCCAACCCTTTCTTCTCTTCGTATTCCTACGAGTACTATTAATTAAAAAAATACTACTTTCATTTTACATGTCTTTTTCTTAATACTCCTATTATTGATGGCTAAGATATATATTCATTAATTTCATACCTTAAAACATCCAACACTTTTTTCTCGTTGTATTACTATGAGTATTATTAATAAAAAGAAATTAGTATTTACAAAATTTAATTTCAATTTACCTCTCAAGCACCAAGTGTAAGGCCTTGGGAGGTGAGCTTCTGGCAGGTAGTGGGTCAGGCCCTCCTCCTTAGCGAGTCACTACATACCCTGATTTAACACCCCTCACAATACTGTCAGACTGGGATGTGTGGGGCCCTTAGGTTTGGGGTTTCAACCTTTCTGTATGATTAATAAAAAAATTTACTTTCATTTTACAAGTCTATTTCTTAATATTCCTATTGTTGATGGCATATGACCGTCGGTAAATGTACACATCAAGAATCCACAGATGAAGTATATGACACGTAATATTCTTGCCAACCTCCATTGACATTACTAGTTCATCAATAATTAAATTTTATACCCTTCGTCTACTTAAGACGTCACATTTTCCTTTTTAATACTTTCTTTCTTCAATTACTACACCCAACTACTTTTCTCTCTTTCCAATTAAATATTCAAATCTTTTTTTCTCTCTCCATTTAATACTTCCACACACTCTTTCTATCTCCAATTAACCACAATAATCATCAACTCCTAAAATCCCGTCTCGACTAAAATATGTGTCATCTTAACAGGGACGGAGGATTCTATGTATATACTTTATTATAATTTGGGCAAAATAATTCATTTTTAATTTGCAACTTCGTAACTCAAGCTCCAACTTATACTCAGAAACATTCTTTCGATAGACCTGGTATAGGGAATCAATTTCGTTGAAATTGTCAATCGTGGAAAATCTCAACCTACACTAATGTTCATGATATTAATTAAATTTTATCATTCACTAAATTTTACTAATATTATATATATAGGGTTGTGATCAATTGAGATTTTTTAGGCTAATTGAGAAATGAGATGCAATATCAGCCACTCATATTTATTAAATGAGTGGTCCAGATTTTGCCACATAAAAAATAATTTTAGATTAATTTATTATGAAAGGGTATAATGGTCATTTCGTGTATTAATTTAGGGTTCTTCAGGTTTGAATCGCGATTTCAGTGAGATTTGTGATTCAATCGCGATTTCTGTGATTCAATCGATTCCAATGATTGGATTCCAACGATTCCAATCGACAGCATTGAGCAGCTGCGTCAGCCGGAGCCGTAAGCTCCTTGCCGGCGCCGCCCCGACGGATAGGAGGGCGGCGGATTGAGGGAGGTGAAGAGGTGGATGGCGCTGCGGCCTTTGATGAGGGGATCGGCGTCTGAGGAGACGAGGAGGTGGTGGACGATTGCGATTAGGAGGCAGAGGATGGTGAGGTGGAGCTGGAGGTGCCGCCATCGGTGGTGATTAGCCACGGCGACGGGGAAGGGGAGGGGGTGATAGGGTTTGGCGGCGTAATCAGCGGGGAATTTGAGGTGGTTTCGGGTTGCGGAGATGAGGTGGTAGATTAGGGCTGCCATTTTGTACAATCCTAAGGGAATTCGGTGGAGGTGATCAAGCTAATTGATCGGACAACAATGGCGGATTTTGGTCATCAACTAGTGGAATCGCGTCACTGTGATTTTGGGGAGAATTAATTTACTGTGTTAAAACCCTCTCTCTATTTTTGTGAACAATTGATGAACTCTTAATTTTGGATGATATAATAAATTTTAATACTCTTCTACTCCTCATTTTAATCTAATTTATTTAATTTCTTATGAACTCATCTAACTGATATTGAGATTTTGAATGAATTGGTTCATACTTGAGATTATTGCAGATCAATTGTGTTGGATGTGAGGTGGATTGGATGTGAGGTGGATTGGGGAATCAAGTTTAATCATAATGCACTCTAGGTGTTTGTTGATATTCCCCAGTTGGGAATTAGTTGCTAGGAGTTAGATTCAAAATTTAGCTATCCATTTTAATGTCAACTACGTACATATAATGTCAATGGGTCCTGTTAGGTTGAGATTTTTGGGCCTAATTGAGAATTGAGATGCAATCACAACCACTTATTCACAATTTTCACGCGATGTCAACAAGGGGGTATTATCGTCAATAGTCTGCACATCAAATGTCAATAGCCTGCATCAAATGTCAACAACTTATAGTTGACATTATATGTGTATAGTTGACATGAATTGTATATGTAGTTGACATAAATTATATATGTAGTTGACATGGATTGTATACATAATTGACATTATATGGGTGTAGTTGACATGAAATGTATAAGTAGTTGACATTACATGCGTATAGTTGACATAGATTATATATGTAGTTGACATTAGGGTTGTGATCAATTGAGATTTTTTAGGCTTATTGAGAAATGATGCAATATCAGCCACTCATTTTTATTATATGAGTGGTCCAGATTTTGCCACATAAAAAATTATCTTTTTATTAGTTATACACAATTATATTTTTATTTTATCATTACAACTTATTCACAACAAATCTAAAAATAACATGCACTTTTTGTCCTTTAACAACTAAGGCCCTTCTTGGTAAGATGGAAAGAAATGTGATTCCTTTTTTCATTTTGTTCATTTGATTGGTACGATGAAATAATGAGAAAATGAAATGAAAACACAAAGAAATTGTATTTCTATCTTCATTAATATTCCATTCTATTGTACCAAAAAGATTGATTGCTCTAGAATGGACATCCTTATTCAAACTCACAAGTCACAATTAACAACTAGGTACTTTTACACCTATGGAGTTGTTTCAATGGTATACGTACGTGTATACGTACACACAACCTTACAAGTATAACTTAATACTTATACGTGTCTCTCTCTCTTTCATTTTCCCAAATTTAAGCATGAAATATTTTGCACTCTAGGTGTCTGGTAATATTTCTCATTTGGAAATTAGTTGGTAAGATTTAGTTATCTCCCTTTTTTATATCAATTATGTATGTCAACTACTTACATAATCTATGTCAACTACACACATATAATGTCAACTACAATTACAATTCATGTCAACTACACAAATATAATGTCAACTATGTGTACAATCCATGTCAACTAAATATACTATTCATGTCGACTACATACATATAATGTCAACTACATATACAATTCGTGTCAACTATACACATATAATGTCAACTATAAGTTGTTAACATTTGATGCAGGCTATTGACATTTGATGTGCATGCTAACGATAAAACCCCTAGTTGACATAAACTACACGTTGTTGACATCGCGCGAAAATTATGAATGAGTGGCTGCATCGAATGTCAACAACTTATAGTTGACATTATGTGTGAATAGTTGACATGATTATGTCAACTAGGGGGTATAATCGTCATTTCATTTTAAAAATGGCGGAATATCAAAATGTCAACAACTAAAAAATACTCTTTCCGTCCCACTTTAGGAGTCCCGGTTTACTACTTTTGGGTGTCCCACTTTAGGAGTCCCGGTTGGAATATTCCATAATTGGTAATAGACCTCACATTCCACTCACTTTTTTTCTACTCACATTTTATTATAAAACTATATAAAAGTAAGACCCACATTCTACTATCTTTTTTCACCAACTTTCCTTTTTATTTCGTAAAACCCGTGCCGAACTCAATCGAGACTCCTAAAGTGGGGCGGAGGGAGTAACACTTATAATTCACATATCAATAGCCAGAATATCAAATGTCGACAACTTATAGCAAAATGTCAACATCTTGTCAACAACTTGTATATAGTGTCAACAACTCAAAAACAATTCTTGTAATTAAAAAATAACAACTATTTTACGGCTCTGTGCATTATCATCGTCATCATCAATATTGAGAGTGCTGCTTTTCACTCTATTCCTTACAAGATCAAGATGTTTCTCACTCTCTCTCTCACTCTTTCTCTCAAATAGATCAATATGTTTCTTACAAGAACCAAGAAGCTATGGAAATCTTAGCTCAAGAGGCAAACAAAGAGAGAGATTACCTATGGTAACACATCAAGTCCAATAAAAAATCAGCAGAATTAAGTAAAACAGCAACACCAGCAAGAACAATTTCAGCTCAAGAATAAGAAAAACAATCCACCAAAAAAAATCCCTCATTTAAAAGAAAGGAAACATTTGCTAGAAAAACAGAACACATTCAACCATCACTATAACCAAGAAAAAAGAACATTTTATTCTGGAAAAAAAGCGAATCTTGATAATTAGATTAGCCAGAAAAATCACTCTAAACTTTCACACGCACAAACACACACACCTTCTGAATCAATTCATCAAACACCTGGAGAATCCGATCGAGCTCCACCACCTCCGCCGCCCCCTTCCGCTGCTGGTGGCTCCAGAACGGTACCGGCGCTCTCTTCATCTACGGCAGCACGAAGAAGAGCTCTGGCGGCACACCCTGTGGTGGAGGCTGCTGCTTTGAGATCCACCACAGCGACATCTCCTCCCTCGAAGCCTTCCTCCTATCCAACCTCCAACCACCGGAACTGCCGGAGCAGCAGCCGGAAAAATCAATTGAATCCATCTCTCCTCCTCCAATTGAACACAAAATCAGATCTAGAAGCTCGAGAATCCACAAAATCACACTCCTCTCCTTCCGATTCTGGAAAATGATTTACCGAACGAAGCAATTGCTCGTCACCAACACATTACAAGCCATAGGAGTCGGAATCGTGCTCGGCACGATCAACATCAACATCGGATTAGACAAATCGAGGATCGAGAAGCGATTAGGTCTCTTCGCGTACACACTCACCTTCCCCCTCTCCTCCACCACCAAAACCCACCCGATCTTCATCAACGAGCGACCAATCCTCCTCCGAGAAGCCTCCAGCGGCGTCTACCGCCTCTCCTCCTGCCTAATCGCCAACATGCTCATCTTCATCCCCTATCTCCTCGCCATGCAATTGTCTTTTCTGCTTCTGTTTACTTCCTATATTCATGCATCAATTGCACAAATTCTTCAGCTTCAATTTTGCGGAAAAAACGGTATTGCTCAATGTTCATCCAATTCAATCCAAAATTTTTGCTCAACAAATCCAGAAATTACACAACGAAATGACACTTATACCCTCGTGTTGACATAATGTGATAGCTGTTGACATTTCGTGAATCTTATGAATTAGTGGCCCATATTGCATCTCATTTCTCAATTAAGCTAAATAATCTCAACCTAACATATATACTCTATATATATATATATATATATATATATGGGTGCGTTAGGCTCCTTTGCACCCTAAGTGTCCTATTTCCTTCTTAATCTCAGCCCTTGGATCCTTGAATTGGACGGTTGTGATCAATGCATTATTAGTCTATAATGTTGCATTATTAGTCGTTGTGCATTATTAGAATGAAAATGTGCATTATTAGTCTATAATGTTGCATTATTAGCCGCTGTGCATTATTAGAATGAAAATATGCATTATTAAATGACACGTGGCATTAATCTAACCGTCAGATGACAAAATCGTGGGGCTAGGATTAAGAAGGAAAAAGGACAAAAGATATGAAAAGGATTTGAATCGTCCCTATATATATATATATATATATATATATATATATATATATATAGGGTTTTCATCTACCAAAAGAAGCCCCTAGTATAGAAATACAGACCATATATGGTCCATTAGATCTGGAGATGAATGGCTACGATCTGGATTGGTCAACCATTTCTTTGGGTCATAATAGGAGCGTTCTGTGTCATGAAAGGGTAAATTAGGAATTGCAAATATAATGAACCACCCTTCCGTTTTTTAAGAGCTGATTTATTGGGATAATTACTCCATATGCTATTAAGTTGATTTTTCGGTTCTCGCACCATTCAATTCCTTCTCTCTCACCAAAAATTCATCACAAATTCCAGAAACCGTACAATTTCGACTAAATAGAATCCAAATCGACTGGGAATCAAATTCACCAAAACCCTACAAAACTCTAGGCACATTATCGGCGAAGAGGGTCTCGTCTGGGCATCAAAATCGACTTCAAAACGCAACTTGTCAAGCACAATTGTGGAGAGTCTTCTCCAACCATGGTGGACACAAGATCTTCTCGGACCGCGCCTCATGACGGAAAAGGTTTGTAAGTTTTTTTTTACAGTCTGACCGAAACCCAACTCTAATCTGATCCAAAATTCAAATCCTTTGTTCGACTGTAACCTAGTTTATCAACGAAATACTGTGAAGACGAAGGCATCGCCAAAACCTAAGGACTAGAAAGGTATGTCGAATACATTTTTTTGGGTTATTATTTGATGGAATGAAGTTTTTTAATTCTTTTTGTACACTCTGATTTTTGTTCGTGGGTTTTTTAATAATCTGATTTTTAAAAGTTCGTCACTAAACACTTGGATTTGGTATCCAGGTTAAACATATATGTATGTATATTATATACCTTTGTTTTCTGAAGAATGAATGAAGACAGATGTCATTTACTATTATAATAGGACAGACATGAGATATATTTGATGGAAAAAGGTTATACTATTATGCTTTGTTTGTGTAAATGTTAAATACTAAATTATTGATCCTTCATATACAGCACCACAAAAAAATCCTCTGCAACTTTTGAAAAATGGATAGGAAATGAAAAAGATGTTACAAATTCTGGAAAAGGTGAGTAAACACAAATCATAACTTAATATCTCAACGCAGAATTGTTGTTTATTGACGAGTAGGCCGCACTATTAACCTCGTTTTTTGCAGCGAATTTGGAGGCAAATACCAAAGGGATGGAACCTGCAGCAAGCGTAAACATTGCTAAAAAAGGTTGTAAATATGAATTTATTTGTTTGACACTTTTGAATATAATTTTGAGCACATAATTTAGTGAGAACATGTCATAGTATGTTGAGCCTTTGGTCTTTTTAACATGGTTAAAGTTATAAGTATTCACCTTATGTACCAATGTTTTTTTAGAATCGCATTTGTTGCTGTTTCAGATATGAGTTAGAGAATGACATGTAATATTGAGGACAACGGTGTTTATTTGCTCAGACACCTTGAAGTCTACATGGGTGAAAGAGAGGGTCAATGGAATTGTGGACTATCGACCAAAAACAAAGGTGTGCTTCAGTTTCTAAGAGCTAAATACAATCGTGTGTTGATGGAGGACAGAAATAATCATTGCGCATTATTGAATAAAGATGCGGCATCCAAACACTATGCGAAAGAGAGCAAGAAAACAAAGATCAACGTAGAAAAGATGATAGCAAACTACGGATCTTAATCACTAGTTATGTCATACCTAAAACTAATGAAAAATGTTGTTCATTTCTGTATTGATTACCACTATTTTCATTAAACGATGTTTAGATCTTGTAATTCTCGTTTTATGGACCATGTTTTATATATGTCAGCTTGCTGATATTTTTTGGAGTCTCTATGTACCCCAGAATTAGTCGTTGAGTAAAACTGCACTCTGAAACACCTTGTAATGCTTCCTTCTTGTTTCATGCGTACGAAATACAGTGTGATAATAAATACTCAATACATTGGGTCATAATAAATGAATATATAAGTCATAGCATTGTATGGTCAACTGGTGTCATAATAAACCAACATTTGAGTCATGACATAACATTAATGAGTACCAGAATGTATTCGACCATTCTGATCGAAATGTTCATTTCAAACAAACTGAAGCGAAATACACAATTCTTGTAATGTCTTTATCATATCAAAATAAACACAAAAGTATTACAAACGCAGAATAAACAAACAACAACCCAAAGCATTGTCAGCCCTTTTGGGTCATAATAAACGAATATTTGAGTCATGGAAACTAAGGGGTCAATTGGGTAATAATAATCCACTATTTGAGTCATGAAACAAAACTATTGAATACCAGAATGCCTCATACAATACACGAACTGAGTAATTTCAAAAAATCTGACATTGAGCTGAAGTTACTTCAAAAAAAAAAAAAAGAATACAAGGTATCAAACTTCAGAATCTCTTCTAGACTACCGTTTTTCTTTCTCTTTGAATTTGTCGCAATTCCTTGACTCGTGGTGACCCCACTCCTGACATTTCTTGCATTGACAAAAACATGTCATAGTTGCCCCATAATAAGGTAATACTTACATTAGTACTAAACTGATAAAGACTCAATAATAAAAATAATAGATAATAACGTTATGTCATACTAAGAGTGGATTGAGGTCATACGGAATAATGTCATAATAAAAAGATAAATAAGACATGGTTGTAACATTAATAAAACAAAAAGGATAGATAATTCTTGGTTGTAATATTACTAAAGTTACAGTCACAAAATTAAAATCAAAACCTGTATTCTCAAGAATGTCATCGGAGGATAGTTGATTATCTACATGCGAAGTAGATGGCGTTTCGGATTCCATTTCGAAAAATATTGGATCATGCAATAAGAGTTACAAATGTAACAGATTGATGCAACGACGAAATGTTAAACGAAAATAGGTGGTTTTCGAAATTGTGGAATGCAAATTCAAAGGCTGTGAAGACGAAGATAAATTGAAGATCGTATGAATCTTCATGGAAGATATGAAGGAGAGAAATTATGGATTGTTAACTCACATAACTCACGCTGGTGATTAGTTAGTGGAGAGAGATATATGCAACATTATAGGAATTTCCATAACCAACGACATCATGGATTGACAAAAGTAACCTTTTATGAATATTAGTGATTAAATTAATCATATCTGACAAATTAATCCAGCCATTAGATAATCTAATCTTAAGATGAGATCGGCTAATCCTATGGACAAGAAACGGTCTGTATTTCTTTATTTAAGGCCATACTTGTTTTGATTAAAATCATATATATATATATATATATATATATATATATATATAT